>NC_090185.1:47208063-47220563 GCF_024679245.1 Pseudorasbora parva
GTTTGGGCTGGGTCATTAATGCCCGGGCTTAAGTTTGGGACCCCCGGGTCCGGCTGGTGAACGGGTGTGGGTCCTCCGGAGGTCCCCCGGTGGATGTGCCCGGAGTTGTGGTTCTCTGGGTCGGGTAGGGGTGGTTGGTATGGTGGGGGTGTGTGTCCGGGGCCCTGGTTCTCCGGGTCGGGTAGGGAGTTGTGGGGTATGGTGTGGGTGTGTGGAACTTTTAACCGGGCGTTTCTCCAAAAGCCAAGCCAAGTTGGGGCTCCATACTCTGGGGTTAAGGGGGTCCCTTTGGTACCCCCTTCCACCCGGAGTTTGGAGCTCCAAGTCTTTGTTTTTTTTTTTTTCTTTTCTTTTTTTTCTTTTCAAAAGTCAAGCCGGCATGGGGCTCCCTACACTGGGGTTATGGGGGTCCCATTGGTACCTCCTTCCACCCGGAGTGTGGAGCTCCAAGTCGGCTTGGCCTTTGAGACATACCCCCCGGTCAAAGGTTCCAGGTTTGACCGGGCGTTTTTTTTTTTTTTTTTTTTCTTTCAAAAGTCAAGCCGACATGGGGATCCCTACACTGGGGTTATGGGGGTCCCATCGGTACCTCCTCCCACCCGGAGTGGGGAGCTCCAAGTCGGCTTGGCCTCTGAGATATACGCCCGGTCAAAGTTCCAGCTCTGACTGGGCATTTCTCCAAAAGTCAAGCCGACATGGGGCTCCCTACACTGGGGTTATGGGGGGGTCCCATCGGTACCTCCTCCCACCCGGAGTGTGGAGCTCCAAGTCGGCTTGGCCTCTGAGATATACGCCCGGTCAAAGTTCCAGCTCTGACTGGGCATTTCTCCAAAAGTCAAGCCGACATGGGGCTCCCTACACTGGGGTTATGGGGGGGTCCCATCGGTACCTCCTCCCACCCGGAGTGTGGAGCTCCAAGTCGGCTTGGCCTCTGAGATACACGCCCGGTCAAAGTTCCAGCTCTGACTGGGCATTTCTCCAAAAGTCAAGCCGACATGGGGCTCCCTACACTGGGGTTATGGGGGGTCCCATCGGTACCTCCTCCCACCCGGAGTGTGGAGCTCCAAGTCGGCTTGGCCTCTGAGATATACGCCCGGTCAAAGTTCCAGCTCTGACTGGGCATTTCTCCAAAAGTCAAGCCGACATGGGGCTCCCTACACTGGGGTTATGGGGGGGTCCCATCGGTACCTCCTCCCACCCGGAGTGTGGATAATCCAAGTCGGCTTGGCCTTTGAGATGTGTACGCCCCTGTCAAAGGTTCCAAGGATGTGAAAATCCCCCAAAGTCCAAAAATCCAAACAGGGTCCGGACCTCCACCCCCTCCGCCTCTCTCAGCTAGGCCGAGGAAGGTGCACCTTTCCCGGCCGCGGCCAGGTTCGCCCGCGACCCCGGAGGTCGACCTGGGTGACAGGCCGAGTGAAAAAGATGGGGAATGTTGTCCCCCCGCCTTTTAGCTTATATCTCCGCGGGGGAATGGCGAATCTTTCTGAAACTCGGGACCCTGACGGGGCACGTCGAGACGGTCCGAACGAGACCGGCCCCGCTCCGGAAGACCCCGGGAGTCCCGAGCAACATCCGGTCAAAGTCGGAAACTTTAACCGGGCGCAACTCCCGCTTCCAGCCGAGTTGGGGCTCCCTACTCTAGGGTCACGGGGGGCCCACGGGTCCCTCCAAGCACCCGCCGTTTGGGGCTCCAACTCGGCTCGGTTCCCGAGAAAACGTCGCCTGAAGCTGGACCGGAAGTGGCCGTATCTCGGAAACGGGAGGGCCCAGGAGCCCGGGACGGTGGTGATGGAAGGGACCCTCGGGGAGCCCCCCTCCACCCGAAGCACGAGCTCCGACTCGGCCGGACCCCCGAGATGCGCCCGCTTTTACGCGAGGGACTTTTGGACGAAGGCGGCCCTATCTCGGAGAGGGCGGGTCCCCGCGTCTCGTCCTTCGGGGTGGTGAGGGGCCCCCGTGGGCACTATCCGCCCCCGGCGTCCCGAGCCTCTGGGACCCTTCCTTCCGATGCGCACCCTTTCCCTTTGGGCCCCGTATCTCGGCCCGCGGGAGGCCCAGGAGCTCGGGGCCGGGGGCGTCGGAGAGGGGCCCCCGAGACCCTCCTTCGACCCGAGTTTGGTGCCTCTGGGCGGTTCGGCGGCGGAGCTGCGGCCGTTTGAATTTCGTCCGAAAAGCCCCGTTTGAAAAACGCCCAAAGTCCAAAAATCCAAACAGGGTCCGGACCTCCAGCCCCTCCGCCGCTCTCAGCCGAGCCGGGGGGAGGCTCGCCCTCCCCGGACGCGGTCGGATTCGCCCGCGACCCCGGAGGTCGACCCGGGGCGAGGGAGCGAGCGAAGCGGAAGGGGGATTTTCACTCTTTCGCCCAAATCTCCGCGACGGAGGGGCGAAAAATTCTGAAACTCGGTCCCCTCGTAGGGCTCGCCGGGACGGATCGAACGAGACCGGCCACGCCCCGAAAGTCCGCGGGGCCCCCGAGTTACGGCCTCTTGGAGTTGAAACTTTAACCGGCCGCCTCTCGGAAACGCGGCGGCGAAACCGTCCGTAATTCGGGTCGATCGTAGTGGCCGACGAGGCCTTTCGAACGAGCCCACCCACGCCCCGAAACTCGCCGGGGAACGGGAGCTAGGGCGCTCCAAAGTCGGGGGTCCCGCCGAGCAGCGATCCGCGAGGGGGCGCCCCGGAGCCCCGCGACTGTCGTGTCCGGGCGAGGGCCGGGAGGGGTCCTTCCACCCCGAGTTTGAGCGCGCTGGGCCGCTCCGTCGCCGAGATACGGGCCCTTTTCCGACCGGGCCAATGGCCGACGGCCGGCGGCCATTTTGACTCGCGGCCGTGGGAAAATCGCAAATTTCTCGGCGGAGACGCGACGAAATCGCGCGAAATTCACACCGTGCATAGTTCTCACCGAGACGGTTCGAACGAGACCACCCACGGCCGGATCCGTGGAGTTTTAGGTTTTTGGACTTTTTCTCACCGTCACCCAAACATCCAGGCCCACGCCAACGATAGGCCCGAGCCGGGGATGGCTTTCCATTCTCGGCCGAGAGCGAATTCTCCCGCGGTGCCGGTTCCCTCCCCCGCGCCCTGGGGTCCCGACGAGGTGTCGGTCGGGGATGCCCCCCCCCCAGGGGAGGCCTCCCCTACCAGGCAGGGGATCCGGATTCCGCCGCGGCCGGCCACCGGAGCTCTGGCTCCCGGGTGTCCGGGACGCCAGGGGGTGGGTGTGCGAGGCCGGGCCGGCCGGGGAGGGACGGGGGGTCCCTCCCCGGTCGGCCGGGCCCCTCGGGCGGGGGGGTTTCCTCCCTCCCGAGAGCGCACACGTCCTCCACCCTGTCCGGTACGGGAACCCATTACCCCGAGACCCGCCGACGAGCGCCGGGGAGGGTGAGGCGCACGGACGGGGACGTGCGCGCGTACCGCCCTCTCCCCCAGACGGAGCTCCCCGGGATCCAAACGGGCCCTGGAGTTCCATGCTCCTCGGGCCTCCCCGGCCTCCCCAGGGACGGTGCCTCGTCCCGGGCACGGGCGGGTCTGCTGGCCCCCTCTGGAGGCTGGGTTCGTGCCAAGTCGGACTCAAAAGTGCCCTCCCGGTTTCTGTGGGGGAGAGGGCAGCGGTGCCGCCTCCCCCATAGGCAGACCGTCGTGGGGCACTCTGAGCGGGCATAGAATCCAGCTTCCACCGCGGTGGAAGTCTGGAGGCCGGCTCCGGGGCGTCCGAGGCGGTCACCCAAGCCCAGCAGGGTGAGCCCTCGAAATCCAAACACGCCCCGGAGCTCCATGGTCCTCTGTCCTCCACGGCCTCCCCCAGGGAGTTGGCCTCAACCCGGCCCGATCGGGTCGGCCGGGCCGTCTCCGGAGGGTGGTCTCGCTCCAAGACGGACTCAAAAGAGCCCGCCAGGTTCTTGTGGGGGAAAGGGCAGCGGTGCCGAGCGGCGCCGCCTCCCCCTAGTCAGACCGTCGTGAGGCCCGCTCAGAGGCACACTGAGCGGGCATAGAATCCGGCTTCCACCACGGTGGAAGTCTGGAGGCCGGCTCCGGGGCGTTCGAGGCAGTCACCCAAGCCCAGAAAGGGCTCCAATGGTCGGCCAGGCTAGGTGGGCAGATGGGTCACCTGCCTGGATGGATGGAAGTCCTCCAGAGTGTCGGGGTGTTCGAGGCAGTCACCCAAGCCCAGAAAGGGCTCCGATGGTCGGTCAGGCTAGGTGGGCGGATGGGTCACCTGCCTGGACGGATGAAAGTCCTCCAGGGTGTCGGGGTGTTCGAGGCAGTCACCCAAGCCCAGAAAGGGCTCCGATGGTCGGTCAGGCTAGGTGGGCAGATGGGTCACCTGCCTGGACGGATGGAAGTCCTCCAGAGTGTCCGAGGCAGTCACCCAAGCCCAGGAAGGGCTCCGATGGTCGGTCAGGCTAGGTGGGCGCATGGGTCACCTGCCTGCCTGCCTGCCTGGTTGGATGGAAGTCCTCCAGGGGCGTCCGAGGCAGTCACCCAAGCCCAGGAGGGTGAGCCCTCGAAATCCAAACACACCCGGGAGCTCCATGGTCCTCGGGCCTCCACGGCCTCCCCCAGGGAGGTGGCCTCAACCCGGCCCGATCGGGTCGGCCGGGCCGTCTCCGGAGGCTGGTCTCGCTCCAAGACGGACTCAAAAGAGCCCGCCAGGTTCTTGTGGGGGAAAGGGCAGCGGTGCCGAGCGGCGCCGCCTCCCCCTAGGCAGACCGTCGTGAGGCCCGCTCAGAGGCACACTGAGCGGGCATAGAATCCGGCTTCCACCACGGTGGAAGTCTGGAGGCCAGCTCCGGGGCGTTCGAGGCAGTCACCCAAGCCCAGAAAGGGCTTCGCTGGTCGGGCAGGCTAGGTGGGCAGATGGGTCACCTGCCTGGATGGATGGATGGATGGATGGATGGATGGATGGAAGTCCTCCAGAGTGTCGGGGTGTTCGAGGCAGTCACCCAAGCCCAGAAAGGGCTCCGATGGTCGGTCAGGCTAGGTGGGCAGATGGGTCACCTGTCTGGACGGATGAAAGTCCTCCAGGGTGTCGGGGTGTTCGAGGCAGTCACCCAAGCCCAGAAAGGGCTCCGATGGTCGGTCAGGCTAGGTGGGCAGATGGGTCACCTGTCTGGACGGATGAAAGTCCTCCAGGGTGTCGGGGTGTTCGAGGCAGTCACCCAAGCCCAGAAAGGGCTCCGATGGTCGGTCAGGCTAGGTGGGCGCATGGCTCACCTGCCTGGACGGATGGAAGTCCTCCAGAGTGTGCGGGGTGTCCGAGGCAGTCACCCAAGCCCAGAAAGGGCCCCGATGGTCGGTCAGGCTAGGTGGGCGCATGGGTCACCTGCCTGGTTGGATGGATGGAAGTCCTCCGGGGCGTCCGAGGCAGTCACCCAAGCCCAGCAGGGTGAGCCCTCGAAATCCAAACACACCCGGGAGCTCCATGGTCCTCGGGCCTCCACGGCCTCCCCCAGGGAGGTGGCCTCACCCCGGCCCGATCGGGTCGGCCGGGCCGTCTCCGGAGGGTGGTCTCGCTCCAAGTCGGACTCAAAAGAGCCCGCCAGGTTCTTGTGGGGGAAAGGGCAGCGGTGCCGAGCGGCGCCGCCTCCCCCTAGTCAGACCGTCGTGAGGCCCGCTCAGAGGCACACTGAGCGGGCATAGAATCCGGCTTCCACCACGGTGGAAGTCTGGAGGCCAGCTCCGGGGCGTTCGAGGCAGTCACCCAAGCCCAGAAAGGGCTTCGCTGGTCGGGCAGGCTAGGTGGGCAGATGGGTCACCTGCCTGCCTGGATGGATGGATGGAAGTCCTCCAGAGTGTCGGGGTGTTCGAGGCAGTCACCCAAGCCCAGAAAGGGCTCAGATGGTCGGTCAGGCTAGGTGGGCAGATGGGTCACCTGCCTGGATGGATGGAAGTCCTCCAGAGTGTCGGGGTGTTCGAGGCAGTCACCCAAGCCCAGAAAGGGCTCCGATGGTCGGTCAGGATAGGTGGGCAGATGGGTCACCTGCCTGGACGGATGGAAGTCCTCCAGAGTGTGCGGGGTGTCCGAGGCAGTCACCCAAGCCCAGAAAGGGCTCCGATGGTCGGTCAGGCTAGGTGGGCGGATGGGTCACCTGACCTCGGATGGAAGTCCTCCAGGGGCGTCCGAGGCAGTCACCCAAGCCCAGCAGGGTGAGCCCTCGAAATCCAAACACACCCGGGAGCTCCATGGTCCTCGGGCCTCCACGGCCTCCCCCAGGGAGGTGGCCTCACCCCGGCCCGATCGGGTCGGCCGGGCCGTCTCCGGAGGGTGGTCTCGCGCCAAGTCGGACTCAAAAGAGCCCGCCAGGTTCTTGTGGGGGAAAGGGCAGCGGTGCCGAGCGGCGCCGCCTCCCCCTAGGCAGACCGTCGCGAGGCCCGCTCAGTGGCACTCTGAGCGGGCATACAATCCGAGCAGCTCCAGGCAGGGCAGTGTACAAGGCAGTGAAAACAAGCCGACAGAAGGGCACTCCTGTCGGCAGGGCCCGGGACGGAAGACGCCCCGGAGGAAAATCCTCCCGGAAAATAAACTATGTCCTAGAATAACGCACAGAGTTTCTCCATGCTCTCGTACCTCCCTGGCCAGACCAGGGAGGGTGCCTCGTCCCGGGCACGGTCGGATCGGTTGGGCCCCTCCGGAGGGCCCCTCCGCGCCAAGACGGACTCAAAATGACCCGTCAGGGCTTTGTCGAGGAAAGGGGTGCGACACTCGACTTGCAAACACGGACCTGAGGAAAAACAGGCTGTCAGAAAAGGGGGCTGCTGGCACTCCTGAGCCTCGGCTGGCCGAGACTTCCGGAGGAAAGACAGACGTCCTCCCGGAAAATAAACTATGTCCCAGAATCTGCACACACTTCGGAGCTCCGGCTCCTCCACCTCCCTGGCGTCAGCGCCCAGGGAGGGTGCCTAGTCCCGGGCACGGTCGGATCGGTGGGGCCCCTCCGGAGGGCCGGTCCGTTCCAAGACGGACTCAAAATGACCCGTCAGGGCTTTGACGAGGAAAGGGCTGCGACACTCGACGAGCAAACACGGACCTGAGGAAAAACAGGCTGCCAGAAAAGGGGGCTGCTGGCACGCCTGAGCCTCGGCTGGCCGAGACTTCCGGAGGAAAGACAGACGTCCTCCCGGAAAATAAACTATGTCCCAGAATCTGCGCACACTTCGGAGCTCCGGCTCCTCCACCTCCCTGGCGTCAGTGCCCAGGGAGGGTGCCTAGTCCCGGGCACGGTCAGATCGGTGGGGCCCCTCCGGAGGGCCGGTCCGTTCCAAGACGGACTCAAAATGACCCGTCAGGGCTTTGACGAGGAAAGGGGTGCGACACTCGACGAGCAAACACGGACCTGAGGAAAAACCAGGCTGTCAGAAAAGGGGGCTG
Source organism: Pseudorasbora parva (assembly GCF_024679245.1). NCBI lineage: Eukaryota > Metazoa > Chordata > Actinopteri > Cypriniformes > Gobionidae > Pseudorasbora > Pseudorasbora parva. The sequence continues at coordinate 47,215,436 of NC_090185.1, forward strand.
CTGGCACGCCTGAGCCTCGGCTGGCCGAGACTTCCGGAGGAAAGACAGACGTCCTCCCGGAAAATAAACTATGTCCCAGAATCTGCACACACTTCGGAGCTCCGGCTCCTCCACCTCCCTGGCGTCAGCGCCCAGGGAGGGTGCCTAGTCCCGGGCACGGTCGGATCGGTGGGGCCCCTCCGGAGGGCCGGTCCGTTCCAAGACGGACTCAAAATGACCCGTCAGGGCTTTGACGAGGAAAGGGCTGCGACACTCGACGAGCAAACACGGACCTGAGGAAAAACAGGCTGCCAGAAAAGGGGGCTGCTGGCACGCCTGAGCCTCGGCTGGCCGAGACTTCCGGAGGAAAGACAGACGTCCTCCCGGAAAATAAACTATGTCCCAGAATCTGCACACACTTCGGAGCTCCGGCTCCTCCACCTCCCTGTCGTCAGCGCCCAGGGAGGGTGCCTAGTCCCGGGCACGGTCGGATCGGTGGGGCCCCTCCGGAGGGCCGGTCCGTTCCAAGACGGACTCAAAATGACCCGTCAGGGCTTTGACGAGGAAAGGGGTGCGACACTCGACGAGCAAACACGGACCTGAGAAAAACCAGGCTGTCAGAAAAGGGGGTGCTGACACGCCTTAGTCCGGTCTGAGCCTCGGCAGAGGCTTCCGGGGAACCCTCTTGGATCTGGTCGAAAGGAACTTGTGACGCGCCAGGGGCAGGCCGTTGCCCGGCTCGACGAGGGCCGCTATGGGCAAGGTGTTCCTCCCCGCTCAGCGCATCGAACGTCAGGCGCCGCTCCGGCACCCGGAGCGAGCGTCGCCCACGGGAGACTCAGGCGGTCCGTCGGTAACGAAGGCTCGGAGCTGCGTCGGCGCGCCCGCCGAGGGAGGCCCGGATGCCGGGGGCTCTGCCGACAGGCAACCCCCGGCGGATCGCCAAACTCGGATCGCGCCCCCGCAAAGAAAAATCACCCTTTCCCCGTTACGGCCTCGATCAAGAGGCCAGCCACCCCTCTGCCCTGTCGGGGTTCCGCACGCACCCTATGAGCGGCCGCGCCGTCTCCTGGCCAGAGAGGAGCGAGACCCGTGTGTAGGAAGCCAGCGCGTCGCGGTCCTCCGACCCGGGTGGGGTCGGTCCCGTCCGGTATGGCGCAAAAATATATGCTTGTCTCAAAGGTGAAAAATACGAATGGTGTTGGCATCCAAGGAAGGCACATGCCGAAACGGCACAGGGCGAGAAACAGATGGTGACGAAACGTAAGACCGAGGGCGGCGGCCGCCGCGAAATCATGCCCAGGGACGATGCACTGTGTGCGGGCAGAGACTCACAGGGACCGACCCGCCAAAACACTTTGCCCAAGATCAGGGCGGGTCGGGCCCACCCTCCCCCTGCCGGGGAGTTTTGCGGTGTCAGGGGCGCGAATCAAAAGCTCACAAGCCCCAGGAGGAGAAACCCCTCCATAAACACGGACAAGGTCCGAAAAAGGCAAAACGCAGGCCGAGGGAATGGCTGCGGAAACGAGCCCAGAGGTGATGCACTGTGTGCGGGCTGAGACTTACAGGAACGACCTGCCGACACAATTTGCCCAAGATCAGAGCAGGTCCGGCCAGGCCCTCCCCGAGGGGAGTCAATGCTTTCGGGGGGAAGCACAAAAACAAAGCTCATACGCACCCCCCAGAGGAAAATCCTCCATAAACACGGACGAATGTCCGCAGAGAAAAAAACAAAGCACCACGCTATATCAGAGATTCCCTCGTCTGGGATTTGTCGGTGACAGGACGACAACCCGACGCAGAAAACAGGGACCGTGTCGGGGCCCGGTGGGTGCGCGCCCCCGCCGCCGGGCCCGTCTCGAGGGGTGCTTACCTTTCTTTCTTTTTTTTTTCTCACCCGGTCGAAAGGACCTGAGAAAACCAGGCTGTCAGAAATGGGGGTGCTGACACGCCTAAGCCCGGTCTGAGCCTCGGCAGAGACTTCCGGGAACCCTCTTGGAACTGGTCGAAAGGAACTTGAGACGCGCCAGGGGCAGGCCGTTGCCCGGCCCGACGAGGGCCGCTATGGGCAAGGTGTACCTCCCCGCTCAGCGCGTCGAACGTCAGGCGCCGCTCCACACGGAGCGAGCGTCGCCCATGGGAGACTCAGGCGATCCGTCGGTAACGAAGGCTCGGAGCTGCGTCGGCGCGCCCGCCGAGGGAGGCCCGGATGCCGGGGGCTCTGCTGACACGCAACCCCCGGCGGATCGCCAAACTCGGCTCGCGCCCCCGCAAAGAAAATGCACCCTTTCCCCGTTACGGCCTCGATCAAGAGGCCACCCACCCCTCTGCCCCCTCCCCACCAGCGGGGTCAGGGTTCCGCACGCGCCCTATGAGCGGCCGCGCCGTCTCCCGGCCTTCGGGCCAGAGAGGAGCGAGACCCGTGTGTAGGAAGCCAGCGCGTCGCGGTCCTCCGCCCCGGGTGGGGTGGGTCGGTCCCGTCCGGTATGGCGCAAAAATATATGCTTGTCGCAAAGGTGAAAAATACGAATGGTGTTGGCATCCAAGGAAGGCACAGGGCGAGAAACAGATGGTGGCGGAAGGTTAAGGCCGAGGGTGACGGCCGCGAAATCATGCCCAGAGACGATGCACTGTGTGCGGGCAGAGACTCACAGGGACCGATCTGCCAATACAATTTGCCCAAGATCAGGGCGGGTCGGGCCCTCCCCCTATGACGGGGAGTTGGCGCTGTCAGGGGCACGAATCAAAGCTCACAAGCAAAAAGGGAGGAGAAAACTCCAGAAACATGGACAAGGTCCAAAAAAGGCAAACGCAGGCCCGAGGTTAATGGCCACGAAACCGAGCCCAGAGACGATGCACTGTGTGCGGGCTGAGACATTTTCCCCATATCCGAGCAGGTCAGGTACCGTCCGGGGCCCGAAACAAAGCTCAGAAGCCCCTGGAGGAAAATCCTCCACGAAAACGGACAGAGTCCAAAAGCTGAACTCGGTGAGAAGCTCCATGCTATCAGACCTCCCCGGCCTGCCCAGGGAGGGTGCCTCGTCCCGGGCACGGGCAAGCCGGCGGCCCCCCTCTGGAGGGTGGGTCCGATCCAAGACGGACTCAAAATGACCCGTCAGGTTTTTGTCAGGGGGAGGGCGAAAACTGACATCCAAACACGCACCAGACAACCGGACCCAGGGGATGGCGTGTGTGAAAGCCCGTAAAAAGAGGTGCGCTGTGGGGTTGGGCTAGAGACTTCCAGGAACGACCCGCCGAGACACGAGCGGGTCCGTGAAACGTGAGGCACGGGTCAGGCACCTCCCCAGGGAGGACCCACCACTCGGGGACTTAATTTACTGCTCAGAAGTGCCCCTGGAGGAAAATCCTCCGCGAAAACGGACAGAGTCCAAAATCTGAACTCGGTGAGAAGCTCCATGCTATCAGACCTCCCCGGCCTGCCCAGGAAAGGTGCCTCGTCCCGGGCACGGGCAAGCCGGCGGCCCCCCTCTGGAGGGTGGGTCCGATCCAAGACGGACTCAAAATGACCCGTCAGGTTTTTGTCAGGGGGAGGGCGAAAACTGACATCCAAACACGCACCAGACAACCAGACCCAGGGGATGGCGTGTGTGAAAGCCCGTAAAAAGAGGTGCGCTGTGGGGTTGGGCTAGAGACTTCCAGGAACGACCCGCCGAGACACGAGCGGGTCCGTGAAACGTGAGGCACGGGTCAGGCACCTCCCCAGGGAGGACCCACCACTCGGGGACTTAATTTACTGCTCAGAAGTGCCCCTGGAGGAAAATCCTCCGCGAAAACGGACAGAGTCCAAAATCTGAACTCGATGAGAAGCTCCATGCTATCAGACCTCCCCGGCCTGCCCAGGAAAGGTGCCTCGTCCCGGGCACGGGCAAGCCGGCGGCCCCCCTCTGGAGGGTGGGTCCGATCCAAGACGGACTCAAAATGACCCGTCAGGTTTTTGTCAGGGGGAGGGCGAAAACTGACATCCAAACACGCACCAGACAACCGGACCCAGGGGATGGCGTGTGTGAAAGCCCGTAAAAAGAGGTGCGCTGTGGGGTTGGGCTAGAGACTTCCAGGAACGACCCGCCGAGACACGAGCGGGTCCGTGAAACGTGAGGCACGGGTCAGGCACCTCCCCAGGGAGGACCCACCACTCGGGGACTGAATTTACTGCTCAGAAGTGCCCCTGGAGGAAAATCCTCCGCGAAAACGGACAGAGTCCAAAATCTGAACTCGGTGAGAAGCTCCATGCTATCAGACCTCCCCGGCCTGCCCAGGGAAGGTGCCTCGTCCCGGGCATGGGCAGGCGGCGGGCCCCCTCTGGAGGGTGGGTCCGATCCAAGACGGACTCAAAATGACCCATCAGGTTTTTGTCAGGGAGAGGGTGAAAGTGGACGTCTAAACACACACCTGAGTACCGGACCCAGGGAATGGCGTAACGGAAAGCCCGTAAAAAGAGGTGCGCTGTGGGGTTGGGCTAGAGACTTCCAGGAACGACCCGCCGAGACACGAGCGGGTCCGTGAAACGTGAGGCACGGGTCAGGCACCTCCCCAGGGAGGACCCACCACGCGGGGACTGAAGTTACTGCTCAGAAGTGCCCCTGGAGGAAAATCCTCCGCGAAAACGGACAGAGTCCAAAATCTGAACTCGGTGAGAAGCTCCATGCTATCAGACCTCCCCGGCCTGCCCAGGGAAGGTGCCTCGTCCCGGGCATGGGCAGGCCGGCGGGCCCCCTCTGGAGGGTGGGTCCAATCCAAGACGGACTCAAAATGACCCATCAGGTTTTTGTCAGGGAGAGGGTGAAAGTGGACGTCTAAACACACACCTGAGTACCGGACCCAGGGAATGGCGTAACGGAAAGCCCGTAAAAGAGAGGTGCCGCGGGGTTGGGCTAGAGACTTCCAGGAACGACCCGCCGAGATACGAGCCTGTCCGTGAAAGAAAAAGGGACAGAGTCCGAAAGCCGAACTCGGCGAGAAGCTCCATGTTGGCGGTCCTCCCCGGCTGGCGACCGGGACGGTGCCTCGGTTCCGGGCACGGACGGAAAAGGTGGGCCCTATGGTGGGCGGTGCCGTACCAAGACGGACTCAAAATGACCCGTCAGGTTTTTGTCAGGGAGAGGGTGAAAGTGGACGTCTAAACACGCAC
>NC_090186.1:0-92500 GCF_024679245.1 Pseudorasbora parva
GTTGTTCAACTCAAAAAAATACATTCCTACTTGACTCGTGGAGTCCACTTCCCGATACACATAGATTTCCTCGAACCCATACCCCTTCCTCCGACCCTGACCCCCCACCCCATCCCCACCCCAACCAACACACTAACCTTGGCCTACCAAAAAAATACTACAAACAAACCACTGACATCTACCTAAAAGATCAGGATTAGTTCACCATACATTAGAACCCAAAAAACAATTGTGGTTCTTTTTAGAAAAAACATAGCAATTGGGCTGGAGACACACGTTTGGGACTGATCCCCCAGACGGGCCGCCTCAGAGGAGGGTGTCTAGTGTTTAAAGAGCCGAAACACCCGATGATACTGAGGTACGCTACTGAAGATGTGTCTCAAACATTTCCCTCAGACATCTCACTTGAGGGAGTAAGAATCTCAAAGCAATACACTATCATTACCCACACTCCCACACTAACTCTAGCCATCACAAATCCACTCGCATCAACCCTACCAAACCCATTTTTACACCAAAAAAAACTTACCCACTAAGGCATCTTTTGACCAGAAAACGCTTTTCAAAAAACCATAAAATATAGAACTAAAAATATTTGGCCCCACTCCTACACTAACCCTACCCATCACAAAACCTATTGGCATTAACCCTATCGACTAAAACCCTAATGTGAAACTCCACAAAACAAAAATAGACATTTTAACGTAACCCTTATTCCAACCCTAACCCTACCCATCACAGACCCACTTGTATCAACCCCATCCACTAAAACCCCAATTTTGACAAAAATAGATACTAATGTAACCCTTACTCCTACCCTAATCCTACCCATCACAAACCCACTCGCATTAACCCTAATTTCAAACTTCATTGGACAAAAAATAGAGGCTAACCTAACCCTTACTCCTACCCTAACCCTACCCATCACAGACCCACTCGCATCAACCCTATCGACAAAAACCTTAACTCCAAACTTCACTAGACAAAAAAATAGATACTAACGTAGTCCCTACTCCTACCCTAATCCTACCCATCACAAACCAGTTTGCATTAACCCTAATTTGAAAATCCTTTAGACAAAAAAATAGATATTAACCTAGCCCTTACTCCTACCCTAATCCTACCCGTCACAAACCCACTGGCATCAACCTTATTGACAAACACCTTAATAGACACTAACGTAGCTCCTACTCCTACCCTAAACCTACCCATCACAAACCTACTCGCATCAACCCTAATTAGAAAATCCATTAGACAAAAAAATTAGATACTAACCTAGCCCTTGCTCCTACCCTAATCCTACCCAACACAAACCCACTGGCATCAACCCTATTGACAAAAACCTTAATTCAAAACTCCATAGACACTAACGTAGCTCCTACTCCTACCCTAAACCTACCCATCACAAACCTACTCGCATCAACCCTAATTAGAAAATCCATTAGACAAAAAATTAGGTACTAACCTAGCCCTTACTCCTTCCCTAATCCTACCCGACACAAACCCACTTGCATCAACCCTATCGACCAAAACCCTAAATTCAAAATTCCATTAGACAAAAAAATAGATACCAATATAAGCCCTACTCTTACAATACCCATTGTAAAAAACCATATAGGCTATACTTGCGCGTCAAGTAACCAATTAACCAAAAAAAATCCCAAAAGCAAACTCCTAATTCAACCTATACAACTAATATTATCTAGGACAGGGTGACTAACAACCCACACACAAACTCCACCCACAAACCCAATTCTTGACCAAGATTTTAACCCTTAAAGCCAGACAGGAAGTTGTCGTATTTCATTAACGAAAGATATTACCGTATTGGGACAAAGACCAAAAGTACCGTCCTAATCACCACTCCTAACCACCCCAAACCCAATCAACTCGGACCTTTCCTTCAAAGTATGCGTCCGTTTTTATAAAAGCACTTTTTCTATTAAAACGCCTATATCTCGGAAAAGAAAGCACGCACCAAGGCCAAACTCAACCTCATAACATCTCTCTGTAATACCTGTCACACCATAAAACCCTGAACTTCTGGGACCTTTCCTTACTAAATGCACCATTTCCTATCAAGCCACACATCGCGGCCTAAGGGGGCGCTAGAGTCTCACACGGGGGCACGTTCAATAGGCCCTATCCTCACCCTTCTTTGACGTGAATATCAACACTATAGCCCAACTCAACACAGAGATATAGTCCATCTAAGTTGACACCTCGATAATCACCCTTTCAATCATTTAATCACCTTTTACGTAGACTTCAAATCCCCTGACCTGTTACATAGACTTCAAATTCCCTGACCTTTTACCACATACCGAAATACTCCACCTATGGGAGGATTGCAATGCTGGATCAGGATTATCGGGCTTCGGCTTGGTTCGCTGGTCCAGAGCAAGTTCAGATTGGAAACTTTGCAATTCCTAAAAACCAGGAAAGGAAACAAGAACAATCACTTTCATCAGTAAAACTTACCCATCAGACTAACCAAACCGAAAAGAACGGATTATAACAAACTTTACCCCAGTGTTCATAATTAATGGAAACATAAAGACAGAAGTTTCTTAAAACAACAAAACCAAAAGATAAAATAAGCTACTCACCTTGCCCATAAGCCAAAAAAGGCATTGCTCCTAGACGGGAGCCAATCACAGGCGACACAGTATAGTCTGACAGGCGTCGGCCAGTGCCCCTCCTCATTCTCCCTACTTCAAACCTTTCCAGACGAGTTCTGGCTTGGGGGGAGATGTTGTAATTTTCCCTAACCTAACCTTGGCCAGAGCCATCGGACTAGACATACTGTTCTATGCACAGGATCCTGAACAAATGGGCCCACAAATTAGATAAGATCCTCATCCCCTCCGGTTTCTCTCCTGCCCTCCGTGGTCGGTGGAGAAACGGGATGGGGAGACGAATCGAACCCAGACAGGTTCGTTGGAAAATGTGAGACCCAGACAGGCCGCACATTTTCTGGTTCGTCCTCTTAAAAAAGGATCTCAATTTTAGGAGACACATGGTCAAAAATTCCCCTTTATCTAACCACTAGGTGACTGCCTTAGACCAGGATTAAACTCCGTGATTCGATCCTCACCACAGGCCAAAATACTTAACCATTGGGGGGTTTTGCGATGCTGGGTCAGGATTATCGAGCTTCGGCCTGATTCGCTGATCCAGAGCAAGTTCAGACCGGAAACTTCGCAATTCCTAAAAACCAGAAAGGGAAACAAAAATAATCATAAAATTATCAGTAAAGGTTAGCCATGACCCCACTAAAACTTACTCATCGAACTAACCCAACCGAACGAAACGGATAACAAAAACCACACCTACTTTTATAACCTTCCACCTAACTGAATAAGACAAAAACCACAGAAGTTTCATAAATTAACAAAAGGATATATATATTAAAAAAATTATACGCCACCCACCTGACCCAAAAGCCCAAAAAAAAGGCACTGCTCCCAACGGGAGCCAATCACAGGCGACAACAGTATAGTCTGGCATGCGCAACCAGAGTCATCAGACTAAGACATACTGTCCCATGCACATGATCCAGTACAAATGGGCCCACAAATTAGATAGAAGATCCTCATCCCCTCCGGTTTCTCTCCTGCCCTCCGTGGTTGGTAGAGAAACGGGATGGGGAGACGAATCGAACCCAGACAGGTTCATTGGAAAATGTGAGACCCAGACAGGCCGCACATTTTCTGGTTCGTCCTCTTAAAAAAGGATCTCAATTTTAGGAGACACATGGTCAAAAATTCCCCTTTATCTAACCACTAGGTGACTCCCTTAGACCAGGATTAAACTCCGTGATTCGATCCTCACCACAGGCCAAAATACTTAACCATTGGGGGGTTTTGCGATGCTGGGTCAGGATTATCGAGCTTCGGCCTGATTCGCTGATCCAGAGCAAGTTCAGACCGGAAACTTCGCAATTCCTAAAAACCAGAAAGGGAAACAAAAATAATCATAAAATTATCAGTAAAGGTTAGCCATGACCCCACTAAAACTTACTCATCGAACTAACCCAACCGAACGAAACGGATAACAAAAACCACACCTACTTTTATAGCCTTACACCTAACTGAATAAGGCAAAAACCACAGAAGTTTCATAAATTAACAAAAGGATATATATATATATATTAAAAAAATTATACGCCACCCACCTGACCCAAAAGCCCCCAAAAAAGGCACTGCTCCTAACGGGAGCCAATCACAGGCGACAACAGTATAGTCTGGCATGCGCAACCAGAGTCATCAGACTAAGACATACTGTCCCATGCACATGATCCAGTACAAATGGGCCCACAAATTAGATAGAAGATCCTCATCCCCTCCGGTTTTCTCTCCTGAACTTTCATAAATTAACAAAAGGATATAAAATAAATCAATACACCACCCACCTGACCCATAAGCTAAAAAAAGGCACTGCTCTTAACGGGAACCAATCACAGGCGACATGTGTAACCAGAGTCATCGGACTAGACCTACTGTTCCATGCACATGATCCCTCTCAAATTTTAGGAGATACATGATCAAAAAAATCCCCGTTCACTATTAAACTACCCCTTAACCTACCCACCCCACTCCACTCCACCCCTTAACCTATCCACCCCCCCACAACCTACCCCTTAATCTAAATCCTACCATCTTGCAAACCACACACTCTAAACACAAAACTACGGAAAAGTTAGTTTACTGTTTCTTTAAGGGTACGATAAACGACATTCGTTGTCAAATTTCGATAAATGGCATTCGCCATCGTGATCCGAAAAATGACACTCATCGCCAACAATCCATGAGCCGACTTTTACCGTCAACCTTTCAGGAATCGTTTTTCGCTTAAAGACAATTCAGAGGTCGACCTTTACGATCGCCTTTTCATGAATTGTTCTTCAACCATCGACTTTCGTCGACAACAATTCATGGGTCAACTTTTACCGTCGACTTTTCATGAATCGTTATTCACGAACACATGTTCATGCAATTCATGTATTGACTTTTACCGTCAACCTTTTATGAATGTCGTAGCCATTATTTGAACTAAAAAACCAAGACAGAGTGACTCAGCGGAACACCTTTTCTATCCACGGTGACACAAAATGCCTTCTGGGAAATAACTTATAAAAACTTATCATCCTGAAAGTACACCTTCTAAAAATAAAAAATCAATCATCTTTTCTTTTAAAGAAGGGACAAACAGCGTTTACCAAAGAGATTTGTTCACCATTTAGAGCCTTTTTTAATGATATGCGAAATCCACAAATACAGGAGTTGTTTTTTACCTTTAAACTTTCAAAAATCGTTTTTCGTTTATCAAAGATGATTCAGGGATTGACGCTTACCATCAACCCTTCATGAATCATTCTTCGATCATCGACTTTCATCGACAAACAATTCATGAGTCAACTTTTACCGTCAACCAATCATGAATCATTATTCACGAATAAACGTTTGTGAGTATTTCATGGATTGACTTTTACCGTCAACTTTCATGAATCTCGTGATTTAAACCTAAAAACCACAATACAGCGACTCAACGGAACACCTTTTCTATCCGCGGTGACACAAGATGCCTTATGGGTAATAACCTATAAAACTTACCCTCTTGCAAACAACACGCTCTATACATGACACTGCGGAAAACTTAACCGCCTTTTTTTAGGGTTCAGGCTCCCAACGGTTGTCCTTGGTAAGGATGATGTCGGTTTGGTTCTAGCTTGCGCCTTAGGGGGAAAGGCTGGTAGAAGCTTGATGGGCTCTTCGGGGCTCATCCGCCAGTCTGACCCTCGACCTGGCCCCTTAAAAATCCATTCATTTATTATGGTGAATGGGGAGGTCAGGTTTGCCCCATTCGGGGGGCTCCCTGGGCCGTTGAGCTCGGCTGCCGGGGGTGGTGGCGATTGACTTCGCTATCTGCCCCAGGGCTGTGGTGTCTCTGTGGCTTTCGGGGGGTCCTTTGAAGGGTCTCCCGGCACTCTGGGGGTCTGGAGACCTGGGGAGGCTGAAAGTAAGTTTTGGCTATCCCTGGGTGGAAGGGCCTTCGGGGTCTTGGGGCCGAGAGGATTGGGAATCTCTCGACCCTGGGGACTCCCGGGTACCTATCGGTTCACGAGGATGGGAATCTCGTGTCCGGTGGGGGCCTTGGGTTTCGGCTTGGGTGATCTTTAGGGGCTAAATCAGCAAGGGGGAGTTGGGCGGCGGTGATCCGTTCGCTGTCTGCCTTTTTTCCCCCTGGGTCCCACGGGACCCAGCTGATTTGGGCAAGGGATCCCTTGGTGCCCTTCTGGAGGCCCTGCCTCTGGGGGACACGGGGGGGTTCCCACTCCCCGGATTAGCCGGGGAAGGCCCCACCAAAATCAGCAGGGGCTAAGGGGGAAGGACGATCTGATCGTCGCGGACCCTGGATCCCTAAGTTCCCTAAGAACTTGGCTGATTTGGGCACAGGACCCGGGGGAGACCGGTTAGTCCATTCGGCTGTAACATGGTTGCGGCCGGTGGGCTCTCTCGGTGCCCTTGGATCCAGCTCTGGGAAATCGGAGAGTGTTCCCTGTGGGGCTCTTAACGAGCATTGCGGGACCTCTTCCGATGGATCGGAGTTAGCCCCAAGAAGAGACCTTTTAGTCACAGACTCTTCTCGGGTGACCTGGGTAACCTAACGGTGATAACAAAGGGTCACTTGGGGGAGTGGTAAGTATCCAGCCTTCCCGGGGTAACACCCGGTTGGGTGGCCTAGGGCGATGGGCCTTAATTGGAGCCCAATTTTTTACGGTGACTATTGCCACTCACGCAACAGCACATTGTGCAACCAACATCCAACACACTGACATGTTTCTTCCCAGCTACTTTTTGCTTGTCTTCATTGCTGGACTTTGAGTTGTTCAACTCAAAAAAATACATTCCTACTTGACTCGTGGAGTCCACTTCCCGATACACATAGATTTCCTCGAACCCATACCCCTTCCTCCGACCCTGACCCCCCACCCCATCCCCACCCCAACCAACACACTAACCTTGGCCTACCAAAAAAATACTACAAACAAACCACTGACATCTACCTAAAAGATCAGGATTAGTTCACCATACATTAGAACCCAAAAAACAATTGTGGTTCTTTTTAGAAAAAACATAGCAATTGGGCTGGAGACACACGTTTGGGACTGATCCCCCAGACGGGCCGCCTCAGAGGAGGGTGTCTAGTGTTTAAAGAGCCGAAACACCCGATGATACTGAGGTACGCTACTGAAGATGTGTCTCAAACATTTCCCTCAGACATCTCACTTGAGGGAGTAAGAATCTCAAAGCAATACACTATCATTACCCACACTCCCACACTAACTCTAGCCATCACAAATCCACTCGCATCAACCCTACCAAACCCATTTTTACACCAAAAAAAACTTACCCACTAAGGCATCTTTTGACCAGAAAACGCTTTTCAAAAAACCATAAAATATAGAACTAAAAATATTTGGCCCCACTCCTACACTAACCCTACCCATCACAAAACCTATTGGCATTAACCCTATCGACTAAAACCCTAATGTGAAACTCCACAAAACAAAAATAGACATTTTAACGTAACCCTTATTCCAACCCTAACCCTACCCATCACAGACCCACTTGTATCAACCCCATCCACTAAAACCCCAATTTTGACAAAAATAGATACTAATGTAACCCTTACTCCTACCCTAATCCTACCCATCACAAACCCACTCGCATTAACCCTAATTTCAAACTTCATTGGACAAAAAATAGAGGCTAACCTAACCCTTACTCCTACCCTAACCCTACCCATCACAGACCCACTCGCATCAACCCTATCGACAAAAACCTTAACTCCAAACTTCACTAGACAAAAAAATAGATACTAACGTAGTCCCTACTCCTACCCTAATCCTACCCATCACAAACCAGTTTGCATTAACCCTAATTTGAAAATCCTTTAGACAAAAAAATAGATATTAACCTAGCCCTTACTCCTACCCTAATCCTACCCGTCACAAACCCACTGGCATCAACCTTATTGACAAACACCTTAATAGACACTAACGTAGCTCCTACTCCTACCCTAAACCTACCCATCACAAACCTACTCGCATCAACCCTAATTAGAAAATCCATTAGACAAAAAAATTAGATACTAACCTAGCCCTTGCTCCTACCCTAATCCTACCCAACACAAACCCACTGGCATCAACCCTATTGACAAAAACCTTAATTCAAAACTCCATAGACACTAACGTAGCTCCTACTCCTACCCTAAACCTACCCATCACAAACCTACTCGCATCAACCCTAATTAGAAAATCCATTAGACAAAAAATTAGGTACTAACCTAGCCCTTACTCCTTCCCTAATCCTACCCGACACAAACCCACTTGCATCAACCCTATCGACCAAAACCCTAAATTCAAAATTCCATTAGACAAAAAAATAGATACCAATATAAGCCCTACTCTTACAATACCCATTGTAAAAAACCATATAGGCTATACTTGCGCGTCAAGTAACCAATTAACCAAAAAAAATCCCAAAAGCAAACTCCTAATTCAACCTATACAACTAATATTATCTAGGACAGGGTGACTAACAACCCACACACAAACTCCACCCACAAACCCAATTCTTGACCAAGATTTTAACCCTTAAAGCCAGACAGGAAGTTGTCGTATTTCATTAACGAAAGATATTACCGTATTGGGACAAAGACCAAAAGTACCGTCCTAATCACCACTCCTAACCACCCCAAACCCAATCAACTCGGACCTTTCCTTCAAAGTATGCGTCCGTTTTTATAAAAGCACTTTTTCTATTAAAACGCCTATATCTCGGAAAAGAAAGCACGCACCAAGGCCAAACTCAACCTCATAACATCTCTCTGTAATACCTGTCACACCATAAAACCCTGAACTTCTGGGACCTTTCCTTACTAAATGCACCATTTCCTATCAAGCCACACATCGCGGCCTAAGGGGGCGCTAGAGTCTCACACGGGGGCACGTTCAATAGGCCCTATCCTCACCCTTCTTTGACGTGAATATCAACACTATAGCCCAACTCAACACAGAGATATAGTCCATCTAAGTTGACACCTCGATAATCACCCTTTCAATCATTTAATCACCTTTTACGTAGACTTCAAATCCCCTGACCTGTTACATAGACTTCAAATTCCCTGACCTTTTACCACATACCGAAATACTCCACCTATGGGAGGATTGCAATGCTGGATCAGGATTATCGGGCTTCGGCTTGGTTCGCTGGTCCAGAGCAAGTTCAGATTGGAAACTTTGCAATTCCTAAAAACCAGGAAAGGAAACAAGAACAATCACTTTCATCAGTAAAACTTACCCATCAGACTAACCAAACCGAAAAGAACGGATTATAACAAACTTTACCCCAGTGTTCATAATTAATGGAAACATAAAGACAGAAGTTTCTTAAAACAACAAAACCAAAAGATAAAATAAGCTACTCACCTTGCCCATAAGCCAAAAAAGGCATTGCTCCTAGACGGGAGCCAATCACAGGCGACACAGTATAGTCTGACAGGCGTCGGCCAGTGCCCCTCCTCATTCTCCCTACTTCAAACCTTTCCAGACGAGTTCTGGCTTGGGGGGAGATGTTGTAATTTTCCCTAACCTAACCTTGGCCAGAGCCATCGGACTAGACATACTGTTCTATGCACAGGATCCTGAACAAATGGGCCCACAAATTAGATAAGATCCTCATCCCCTCCGGTTTCTCTCCTGCCCTCCGTGGTCGGTGGAGAAACGGGATGGGGAGACGAATCGAACCCAGACAGGTTCGTTGGAAAATGTGAGACCCAGACAGGCCGCACATTTTCTGGTTCGTCCTCTTAAAAAAGGATCTCAATTTTAGGAGACACATGGTCAAAAATTCCCCTTTATCTAACCACTAGGTGACTGCCTTAGACCAGGATTAAACTCCGTGATTCGATCCTCACCACAGGCCAAAATACTTAACCATTGGGGGGTTTTGCGATGCTGGGTCAGGATTATCGAGCTTCGGCCTGATTCGCTGATCCAGAGCAAGTTCAGACCGGAAACTTCGCAATTCCTAAAAACCAGAAAGGGAAACAAAAATAATCATAAAATTATCAGTAAAGGTTAGCCATGACCCCACTAAAACTTACTCATCGAACTAACCCAACCGAACGAAACGGATAACAAAAACCACACCTACTTTTATAACCTTCCACCTAACTGAATAAGACAAAAACCACAGAAGTTTCATAAATTAACAAAAGGATATATATATTAAAAAAATTATACGCCACCCACCTGACCCAAAAGCCCAAAAAAAAGGCACTGCTCCCAACGGGAGCCAATCACAGGCGACAACAGTATAGTCTGGCATGCGCAACCAGAGTCATCAGACTAAGACATACTGTCCCATGCACATGATCCAGTACAAATGGGCCCACAAATTAGATAGAAGATCCTCATCCCCTCCGGTTTCTCTCCTGCCCTCCGTGGTTGGTAGAGAAACGGGATGGGGAGACGAATCGAACCCAGACAGGTTCATTGGAAAATGTGAGACCCAGACAGGCCGCACATTTTCTGGTTCGTCCTCTTAAAAAAGGATCTCAATTTTAGGAGACACATGGTCAAAAATTCCCCTTTATCTAACCACTAGGTGACTCCCTTAGACCAGGATTAAACTCCGTGATTCGATCCTCACCACAGGCCAAAATACTTAACCATTGGGGGGTTTTGCGATGCTGGGTCAGGATTATCGAGCTTCGGCCTGATTCGCTGATCCAGAGCAAGTTCAGACCGGAAACTTCGCAATTCCTAAAAACCAGAAAGGGAAACAAAAATAATCATAAAATTATCAGTAAAGGTTAGCCATGACCCCACTAAAACTTACTCATCGAACTAACCCAACCGAACGAAACGGATAACAAAAACCACACCTACTTTTATAGCCTTACACCTAACTGAATAAGGCAAAAACCACAGAAGTTTCATAAATTAACAAAAGGATATATATATATATATTAAAAAAATTATACGCCACCCACCTGACCCAAAAGCCCCCAAAAAAGGCACTGCTCCTAACGGGAGCCAATCACAGGCGACAACAGTATAGTCTGGCATGCGCAACCAGAGTCATCAGACTAAGACATACTGTCCCATGCACATGATCCAGTACAAATGGGCCCACAAATTAGATAGAAGATCCTCATCCCCTCCGGTTTTCTCTCCTGAACTTTCATAAATTAACAAAAGGATATAAAATAAATCAATACACCACCCACCTGACCCATAAGCTAAAAAAAGGCACTGCTCTTAACGGGAACCAATCACAGGCGACATGTGTAACCAGAGTCATCGGACTAGACCTACTGTTCCATGCACATGATCCCTCTCAAATTTTAGGAGATACATGATCAAAAAAATCCCCGTTCACTATTAAACTACCCCTTAACCTACCCACCCCACTCCACTCCACCCCTTAACCTATCCACCCCCCCACAACCTACCCCTTAATCTAAATCCTACCATCTTGCAAACCACACACTCTAAACACAAAACTACGGAAAAGTTAGTTTACTGTTTCTTTAAGGGTACGATAAACGACATTCGTTGTCAAATTTCGATAAATGGCATTCGCCATCGTGATCCGAAAAATGACACTCATCGCCAACAATCCATGAGCCGACTTTTACCGTCAACCTTTCAGGAATCGTTTTTCGCTTAAAGACAATTCAGAGGTCGACCTTTACGATCGCCTTTTCATGAATTGTTCTTCAACCATCGACTTTCGTCGACAACAATTCATGGGTCAACTTTTACCGTCGACTTTTCATGAATCGTTATTCACGAACACATGTTCATGCAATTCATGTATTGACTTTTACCGTCAACCTTTTATGAATGTCGTAGCCATTATTTGAACTAAAAAACCAAGACAGAGTGACTCAGCGGAACACCTTTTCTATCCACGGTGACACAAAATGCCTTCTGGGAAATAACTTATAAAAACTTATCATCCTGAAAGTACACCTTCTAAAAATAAAAAATCAATCATCTTTTCTTTTAAAGAAGGGACAAACAGCGTTTACCAAAGAGATTTGTTCACCATTTAGAGCCTTTTTTAATGATATGCGAAATCCACAAATACAGGAGTTGTTTTTTACCTTTAAACTTTCAAAAATCGTTTTTCGTTTATCAAAGATGATTCAGGGATTGACGCTTACCATCAACCCTTCATGAATCATTCTTCGATCATCGACTTTCATCGACAAACAATTCATGAGTCAACTTTTACCGTCAACCAATCATGAATCATTATTCACGAATAAACGTTTGTGAGTATTTCATGGATTGACTTTTACCGTCAACTTTCATGAATCTCGTGATTTAAACCTAAAAACCACAATACAGCGACTCAACGGAACACCTTTTCTATCCGCGGTGACACAAGATGCCTTATGGGTAATAACCTATAAAACTTACCCTCTTGCAAACAACACGCTCTATACATGACACTGCGGAAAACTTAACCGCCTTTTTTTAGGGTTCAGGCTCCCAACGGTTGTCCTTGGTAAGGATGATGTCGGTTTGGTTCTAGCTTGCGCCTTAGGGGGAAAGGCTGGTAGAAGCTTGATGGGCTCTTCGGGGCTCATCCGCCAGTCTGACCCTCGACCTGGCCCCTTAAAAATCCATTCATTTATTATGGTGAATGGGGAGGTCAGGTTTGCCCCATTCGGGGGGCTCCCTGGGCCGTTGAGCTCGGCTGCCGGGGGTGGTGGCGATTGACTTCGCTATCTGCCCCAGGGCTGTGGTGTCTCTGTGGCTTTCGGGGGGTCCTTTGAAGGGTCTCCCGGCACTCTGGGGGTCTGGAGACCTGGGGAGGCTGAAAGTAAGTTTTGGCTATCCCTGGGTGGAAGGGCCTTCGGGGTCTTGGGGCCGAGAGGATTGGGAATCTCTCGACCCTGGGGACTCCCGGGTACCTATCGGTTCACGAGGATGGGAATCTCGTGTCCGGTGGGGGCCTTGGGTTTCGGCTTGGGTGATCTTTAGGGGCTAAATCAGCAAGGGGGAGTTGGGCGGCGGTGATCCGTTCGCTGTCTGCCTTTTTTCCCCCTGGGTCCCACGGGACCCAGCTGATTTGGGCAAGGGATCCCTTGGTGCCCTTCTGGAGGCCCTGCCTCTGGGGGACACGGGGGGGTTCCCACTCCCCGGATTAGCCGGGGAAGGCCCCACCAAAATCAGCAGGGGCTAAGGGGGAAGGACGATCTGATCGTCGCGGACCCTGGATCCCTAAGTTCCCTAAGAACTTGGCTGATTTGGGCACAGGACCCGGGGGAGACCGGTTAGTCCATTCGGCTGTAACATGGTTGCGGCCGGTGGGCTCTCTCGGTGCCCTTGGATCCAGCTCTGGGAAATCGGAGAGTGTTCCCTGTGGGGCTCTTAACGAGCATTGCGGGACCTCTTCCGATGGATCGGAGTTAGCCCCAAGAAGAGACCTTTTAGTCACAGACTCTTCTCGGGTGACCTGGGTAACCTAACGGTGATAACAAAGGGTCACTTGGGGGAGTGGTAAGTATCCAGCCTTCCCGGGGTAACACCCGGTTGGGTGGCCTAGGGCGATGGGCCTTAATTGGAGCCCAATTTTTTACGGTGACTATTGCCACTCACGCAACAGCACATTGTGCAACCAACATCCAACACACTGACATGTTTCTTCCCAGCTACTTTTTGCTTGTCTTCATTGCTGGACTTTGAGTTGTTCAACTCAAAAAAATACATTCCTACTTGACTCGTGGAGTCCACTTCCCGATACACATAGATTTCCTCGAACCCATACCCCTTCCTCCGACCCTGACCCCCCACCCCATCCCCACCCCAACCAACACACTAACCTTGGCCTACCAAAAAAATACTACAAACAAACCACTGACATCTACCTAAAAGATCAGGATTAGTTCACCATACATTAGAACCCAAAAAACAATTGTGGTTCTTTTTAGAAAAAACATAGCAATTGGGCTGGAGACACACGTTTGGGACTGATCCCCCAGACGGGCCGCCTCAGAGGAGGGTGTCTAGTGTTTAAAGAGCCGAAACACCCGATGATACTGAGGTACGCTACTGAAGATGTGTCTCAAACATTTCCCTCAGACATCTCACTTGAGGGAGTAAGAATCTCAAAGCAATACACTATCATTACCCACACTCCCACACTAACTCTAGCCATCACAAATCCACTCGCATCAACCCTACCAAACCCATTTTTACACCAAAAAAAACTTACCCACTAAGGCATCTTTTGACCAGAAAACGCTTTTCAAAAAACCATAAAATATAGAACTAAAAATATTTGGCCCCACTCCTACACTAACCCTACCCATCACAAAACCTATTGGCATTAACCCTATCGACTAAAACCCTAATGTGAAACTCCACAAAACAAAAATAGACATTTTAACGTAACCCTTATTCCAACCCTAACCCTACCCATCACAGACCCACTTGTATCAACCCCATCCACTAAAACCCCAATTTTGACAAAAATAGATACTAATGTAACCCTTACTCCTACCCTAATCCTACCCATCACAAACCCACTCGCATTAACCCTAATTTCAAACTTCATTGGACAAAAAATAGAGGCTAACCTAACCCTTACTCCTACCCTAACCCTACCCATCACAGACCCACTCGCATCAACCCTATCGACAAAAACCTTAACTCCAAACTTCACTAGACAAAAAAATAGATACTAACGTAGTCCCTACTCCTACCCTAATCCTACCCATCACAAACCAGTTTGCATTAACCCTAATTTGAAAATCCTTTAGACAAAAAAATAGATATTAACCTAGCCCTTACTCCTACCCTAATCCTACCCGTCACAAACCCACTGGCATCAACCTTATTGACAAACACCTTAATAGACACTAACGTAGCTCCTACTCCTACCCTAAACCTACCCATCACAAACCTACTCGCATCAACCCTAATTAGAAAATCCATTAGACAAAAAAATTAGATACTAACCTAGCCCTTGCTCCTACCCTAATCCTACCCAACACAAACCCACTGGCATCAACCCTATTGACAAAAACCTTAATTCAAAACTCCATAGACACTAACGTAGCTCCTACTCCTACCCTAAACCTACCCATCACAAACCTACTCGCATCAACCCTAATTAGAAAATCCATTAGACAAAAAATTAGGTACTAACCTAGCCCTTACTCCTTCCCTAATCCTACCCGACACAAACCCACTTGCATCAACCCTATCGACCAAAACCCTAAATTCAAAATTCCATTAGACAAAAAAATAGATACCAATATAAGCCCTACTCTTACAATACCCATTGTAAAAAACCATATAGGCTATACTTGCGCGTCAAGTAACCAATTAACCAAAAAAAATCCCAAAAGCAAACTCCTAATTCAACCTATACAACTAATATTATCTAGGACAGGGTGACTAACAACCCACACACAAACTCCACCCACAAACCCAATTCTTGACCAAGATTTTAACCCTTAAAGCCAGACAGGAAGTTGTCGTATTTCATTAACGAAAGATATTACCGTATTGGGACAAAGACCAAAAGTACCGTCCTAATCACCACTCCTAACCACCCCAAACCCAATCAACTCGGACCTTTCCTTCAAAGTATGCGTCCGTTTTTATAAAAGCACTTTTTCTATTAAAACGCCTATATCTCGGAAAAGAAAGCACGCACCAAGGCCAAACTCAACCTCATAACATCTCTCTGTAATACCTGTCACACCATAAAACCCTGAACTTCTGGGACCTTTCCTTACTAAATGCACCATTTCCTATCAAGCCACACATCGCGGCCTAAGGGGGCGCTAGAGTCTCACACGGGGGCACGTTCAATAGGCCCTATCCTCACCCTTCTTTGACGTGAATATCAACACTATAGCCCAACTCAACACAGAGATATAGTCCATCTAAGTTGACACCTCGATAATCACCCTTTCAATCATTTAATCACCTTTTACGTAGACTTCAAATCCCCTGACCTGTTACATAGACTTCAAATTCCCTGACCTTTTACCACATACCGAAATACTCCACCTATGGGAGGATTGCAATGCTGGATCAGGATTATCGGGCTTCGGCTTGGTTCGCTGGTCCAGAGCAAGTTCAGATTGGAAACTTTGCAATTCCTAAAAACCAGGAAAGGAAACAAGAACAATCACTTTCATCAGTAAAACTTACCCATCAGACTAACCAAACCGAAAAGAACGGATTATAACAAACTTTACCCCAGTGTTCATAATTAATGGAAACATAAAGACAGAAGTTTCTTAAAACAACAAAACCAAAAGATAAAATAAGCTACTCACCTTGCCCATAAGCCAAAAAAGGCATTGCTCCTAGACGGGAGCCAATCACAGGCGACACAGTATAGTCTGACAGGCGTCGGCCAGTGCCCCTCCTCATTCTCCCTACTTCAAACCTTTCCAGACGAGTTCTGGCTTGGGGGGAGATGTTGTAATTTTCCCTAACCTAACCTTGGCCAGAGCCATCGGACTAGACATACTGTTCTATGCACAGGATCCTGAACAAATGGGCCCACAAATTAGATAAGATCCTCATCCCCTCCGGTTTCTCTCCTGCCCTCCGTGGTCGGTGGAGAAACGGGATGGGGAGACGAATCGAACCCAGACAGGTTCGTTGGAAAATGTGAGACCCAGACAGGCCGCACATTTTCTGGTTCGTCCTCTTAAAAAAGGATCTCAATTTTAGGAGACACATGGTCAAAAATTCCCCTTTATCTAACCACTAGGTGACTGCCTTAGACCAGGATTAAACTCCGTGATTCGATCCTCACCACAGGCCAAAATACTTAACCATTGGGGGGTTTTGCGATGCTGGGTCAGGATTATCGAGCTTCGGCCTGATTCGCTGATCCAGAGCAAGTTCAGACCGGAAACTTCGCAATTCCTAAAAACCAGAAAGGGAAACAAAAATAATCATAAAATTATCAGTAAAGGTTAGCCATGACCCCACTAAAACTTACTCATCGAACTAACCCAACCGAACGAAACGGATAACAAAAACCACACCTACTTTTATAACCTTCCACCTAACTGAATAAGACAAAAACCACAGAAGTTTCATAAATTAACAAAAGGATATATATATTAAAAAAATTATACGCCACCCACCTGACCCAAAAGCCCAAAAAAAAGGCACTGCTCCCAACGGGAGCCAATCACAGGCGACAACAGTATAGTCTGGCATGCGCAACCAGAGTCATCAGACTAAGACATACTGTCCCATGCACATGATCCAGTACAAATGGGCCCACAAATTAGATAGAAGATCCTCATCCCCTCCGGTTTCTCTCCTGCCCTCCGTGGTTGGTAGAGAAACGGGATGGGGAGACGAATCGAACCCAGACAGGTTCATTGGAAAATGTGAGACCCAGACAGGCCGCACATTTTCTGGTTCGTCCTCTTAAAAAAGGATCTCAATTTTAGGAGACACATGGTCAAAAATTCCCCTTTATCTAACCACTAGGTGACTCCCTTAGACCAGGATTAAACTCCGTGATTCGATCCTCACCACAGGCCAAAATACTTAACCATTGGGGGGTTTTGCGATGCTGGGTCAGGATTATCGAGCTTCGGCCTGATTCGCTGATCCAGAGCAAGTTCAGACCGGAAACTTCGCAATTCCTAAAAACCAGAAAGGGAAACAAAAATAATCATAAAATTATCAGTAAAGGTTAGCCATGACCCCACTAAAACTTACTCATCGAACTAACCCAACCGAACGAAACGGATAACAAAAACCACACCTACTTTTATAGCCTTACACCTAACTGAATAAGGCAAAAACCACAGAAGTTTCATAAATTAACAAAAGGATATATATATATATATTAAAAAAATTATACGCCACCCACCTGACCCAAAAGCCCCCAAAAAAGGCACTGCTCCTAACGGGAGCCAATCACAGGCGACAACAGTATAGTCTGGCATGCGCAACCAGAGTCATCAGACTAAGACATACTGTCCCATGCACATGATCCAGTACAAATGGGCCCACAAATTAGATAGAAGATCCTCATCCCCTCCGGTTTTCTCTCCTGAACTTTCATAAATTAACAAAAGGATATAAAATAAATCAATACACCACCCACCTGACCCATAAGCTAAAAAAAGGCACTGCTCTTAACGGGAACCAATCACAGGCGACATGTGTAACCAGAGTCATCGGACTAGACCTACTGTTCCATGCACATGATCCCTCTCAAATTTTAGGAGATACATGATCAAAAAAATCCCCGTTCACTATTAAACTACCCCTTAACCTACCCACCCCACTCCACTCCACCCCTTAACCTATCCACCCCCCCACAACCTACCCCTTAATCTAAATCCTACCATCTTGCAAACCACACACTCTAAACACAAAACTACGGAAAAGTTAGTTTACTGTTTCTTTAAGGGTACGATAAACGACATTCGTTGTCAAATTTCGATAAATGGCATTCGCCATCGTGATCCGAAAAATGACACTCATCGCCAACAATCCATGAGCCGACTTTTACCGTCAACCTTTCAGGAATCGTTTTTCGCTTAAAGACAATTCAGAGGTCGACCTTTACGATCGCCTTTTCATGAATTGTTCTTCAACCATCGACTTTCGTCGACAACAATTCATGGGTCAACTTTTACCGTCGACTTTTCATGAATCGTTATTCACGAACACATGTTCATGCAATTCATGTATTGACTTTTACCGTCAACCTTTTATGAATGTCGTAGCCATTATTTGAACTAAAAAACCAAGACAGAGTGACTCAGCGGAACACCTTTTCTATCCACGGTGACACAAAATGCCTTCTGGGAAATAACTTATAAAAACTTATCATCCTGAAAGTACACCTTCTAAAAATAAAAAATCAATCATCTTTTCTTTTAAAGAAGGGACAAACAGCGTTTACCAAAGAGATTTGTTCACCATTTAGAGCCTTTTTTAATGATATGCGAAATCCACAAATACAGGAGTTGTTTTTTACCTTTAAACTTTCAAAAATCGTTTTTCGTTTATCAAAGATGATTCAGGGATTGACGCTTACCATCAACCCTTCATGAATCATTCTTCGATCATCGACTTTCATCGACAAACAATTCATGAGTCAACTTTTACCGTCAACCAATCATGAATCATTATTCACGAATAAACGTTTGTGAGTATTTCATGGATTGACTTTTACCGTCAACTTTCATGAATCTCGTGATTTAAACCTAAAAACCACAATACAGCGACTCAACGGAACACCTTTTCTATCCGCGGTGACACAAGATGCCTTATGGGTAATAACCTATAAAACTTACCCTCTTGCAAACAACACGCTCTATACATGACACTGCGGAAAACTTAACCGCCTTTTTTTAGGGTTCAGGCTCCCAACGGTTGTCCTTGGTAAGGATGATGTCGGTTTGGTTCTAGCTTGCGCCTTAGGGGGAAAGGCTGGTAGAAGCTTGATGGGCTCTTCGGGGCTCATCCGCCAGTCTGACCCTCGACCTGGCCCCTTAAAAATCCATTCATTTATTATGGTGAATGGGGAGGTCAGGTTTGCCCCATTCGGGGGGCTCCCTGGGCCGTTGAGCTCGGCTGCCGGGGGTGGTGGCGATTGACTTCGCTATCTGCCCCAGGGCTGTGGTGTCTCTGTGGCTTTCGGGGGGTCCTTTGAAGGGTCTCCCGGCACTCTGGGGGTCTGGAGACCTGGGGAGGCTGAAAGTAAGTTTTGGCTATCCCTGGGTGGAAGGGCCTTCGGGGTCTTGGGGCCGAGAGGATTGGGAATCTCTCGACCCTGGGGACTCCCGGGTACCTATCGGTTCACGAGGATGGGAATCTCGTGTCCGGTGGGGGCCTTGGGTTTCGGCTTGGGTGATCTTTAGGGGCTAAATCAGCAAGGGGGAGTTGGGCGGCGGTGATCCGTTCGCTGTCTGCCTTTTTTCCCCCTGGGTCCCACGGGACCCAGCTGATTTGGGCAAGGGATCCCTTGGTGCCCTTCTGGAGGCCCTGCCTCTGGGGGACACGGGGGGGTTCCCACTCCCCGGATTAGCCGGGGAAGGCCCCACCAAAATCAGCAGGGGCTAAGGGGGAAGGACGATCTGATCGTCGCGGACCCTGGATCCCTAAGTTCCCTAAGAACTTGGCTGATTTGGGCACAGGACCCGGGGGAGACCGGTTAGTCCATTCGGCTGTAACATGGTTGCGGCCGGTGGGCTCTCTCGGTGCCCTTGGATCCAGCTCTGGGAAATCGGAGAGTGTTCCCTGTGGGGCTCTTAACGAGCATTGCGGGACCTCTTCCGATGGATCGGAGTTAGCCCCAAGAAGAGACCTTTTAGTCACAGACTCTTCTCGGGTGACCTGGGTAACCTAACGGTGATAACAAAGGGTCACTTGGGGGAGTGGTAAGTATCCAGCCTTCCCGGGGTAACACCCGGTTGGGTGGCCTAGGGCGATGGGCCTTAATTGGAGCCCAATTTTTTACGGTGACTATTGCCACTCACGCAACAGCACATTGTGCAACCAACATCCAACACACTGACATGTTTCTTCCCAGCTACTTTTTGCTTGTCTTCATTGCTGGACTTTGAGTTGTTCAACTCAAAAAAATACATTCCTACTTGACTCGTGGAGTCCACTTCCCGATACACATAGATTTCCTCGAACCCATACCCCTTCCTCCGACCCTGACCCCCCACCCCATCCCCACCCCAACCAACACACTAACCTTGGCCTACCAAAAAAATACTACAAACAAACCACTGACATCTACCTAAAAGATCAGGATTAGTTCACCATACATTAGAACCCAAAAAACAATTGTGGTTCTTTTTAGAAAAAACATAGCAATTGGGCTGGAGACACACGTTTGGGACTGATCCCCCAGACGGGCCGCCTCAGAGGAGGGTGTCTAGTGTTTAAAGAGCCGAAACACCCGATGATACTGAGGTACGCTACTGAAGATGTGTCTCAAACATTTCCCTCAGACATCTCACTTGAGGGAGTAAGAATCTCAAAGCAATACACTATCATTACCCACACTCCCACACTAACTCTAGCCATCACAAATCCACTCGCATCAACCCTACCAAACCCATTTTTACACCAAAAAAAACTTACCCACTAAGGCATCTTTTGACCAGAAAACGCTTTTCAAAAAACCATAAAATATAGAACTAAAAATATTTGGCCCCACTCCTACACTAACCCTACCCATCACAAAACCTATTGGCATTAACCCTATCGACTAAAACCCTAATGTGAAACTCCACAAAACAAAAATAGACATTTTAACGTAACCCTTATTCCAACCCTAACCCTACCCATCACAGACCCACTTGTATCAACCCCATCCACTAAAACCCCAATTTTGACAAAAATAGATACTAATGTAACCCTTACTCCTACCCTAATCCTACCCATCACAAACCCACTCGCATTAACCCTAATTTCAAACTTCATTGGACAAAAAATAGAGGCTAACCTAACCCTTACTCCTACCCTAACCCTACCCATCACAGACCCACTCGCATCAACCCTATCGACAAAAACCTTAACTCCAAACTTCACTAGACAAAAAAATAGATACTAACGTAGTCCCTACTCCTACCCTAATCCTACCCATCACAAACCAGTTTGCATTAACCCTAATTTGAAAATCCTTTAGACAAAAAAATAGATATTAACCTAGCCCTTACTCCTACCCTAATCCTACCCGTCACAAACCCACTGGCATCAACCTTATTGACAAACACCTTAATAGACACTAACGTAGCTCCTACTCCTACCCTAAACCTACCCATCACAAACCTACTCGCATCAACCCTAATTAGAAAATCCATTAGACAAAAAAATTAGATACTAACCTAGCCCTTGCTCCTACCCTAATCCTACCCAACACAAACCCACTGGCATCAACCCTATTGACAAAAACCTTAATTCAAAACTCCATAGACACTAACGTAGCTCCTACTCCTACCCTAAACCTACCCATCACAAACCTACTCGCATCAACCCTAATTAGAAAATCCATTAGACAAAAAATTAGGTACTAACCTAGCCCTTACTCCTTCCCTAATCCTACCCGACACAAACCCACTTGCATCAACCCTATCGACCAAAACCCTAAATTCAAAATTCCATTAGACAAAAAAATAGATACCAATATAAGCCCTACTCTTACAATACCCATTGTAAAAAACCATATAGGCTATACTTGCGCGTCAAGTAACCAATTAACCAAAAAAAATCCCAAAAGCAAACTCCTAATTCAACCTATACAACTAATATTATCTAGGACAGGGTGACTAACAACCCACACACAAACTCCACCCACAAACCCAATTCTTGACCAAGATTTTAACCCTTAAAGCCAGACAGGAAGTTGTCGTATTTCATTAACGAAAGATATTACCGTATTGGGACAAAGACCAAAAGTACCGTCCTAATCACCACTCCTAACCACCCCAAACCCAATCAACTCGGACCTTTCCTTCAAAGTATGCGTCCGTTTTTATAAAAGCACTTTTTCTATTAAAACGCCTATATCTCGGAAAAGAAAGCACGCACCAAGGCCAAACTCAACCTCATAACATCTCTCTGTAATACCTGTCACACCATAAAACCCTGAACTTCTGGGACCTTTCCTTACTAAATGCACCATTTCCTATCAAGCCACACATCGCGGCCTAAGGGGGCGCTAGAGTCTCACACGGGGGCACGTTCAATAGGCCCTATCCTCACCCTTCTTTGACGTGAATATCAACACTATAGCCCAACTCAACACAGAGATATAGTCCATCTAAGTTGACACCTCGATAATCACCCTTTCAATCATTTAATCACCTTTTACGTAGACTTCAAATCCCCTGACCTGTTACATAGACTTCAAATTCCCTGACCTTTTACCACATACCGAAATACTCCACCTATGGGAGGATTGCAATGCTGGATCAGGATTATCGGGCTTCGGCTTGGTTCGCTGGTCCAGAGCAAGTTCAGATTGGAAACTTTGCAATTCCTAAAAACCAGGAAAGGAAACAAGAACAATCACTTTCATCAGTAAAACTTACCCATCAGACTAACCAAACCGAAAAGAACGGATTATAACAAACTTTACCCCAGTGTTCATAATTAATGGAAACATAAAGACAGAAGTTTCTTAAAACAACAAAACCAAAAGATAAAATAAGCTACTCACCTTGCCCATAAGCCAAAAAAGGCATTGCTCCTAGACGGGAGCCAATCACAGGCGACACAGTATAGTCTGACAGGCGTCGGCCAGTGCCCCTCCTCATTCTCCCTACTTCAAACCTTTCCAGACGAGTTCTGGCTTGGGGGGAGATGTTGTAATTTTCCCTAACCTAACCTTGGCCAGAGCCATCGGACTAGACATACTGTTCTATGCACAGGATCCTGAACAAATGGGCCCACAAATTAGATAAGATCCTCATCCCCTCCGGTTTCTCTCCTGCCCTCCGTGGTCGGTGGAGAAACGGGATGGGGAGACGAATCGAACCCAGACAGGTTCGTTGGAAAATGTGAGACCCAGACAGGCCGCACATTTTCTGGTTCGTCCTCTTAAAAAAGGATCTCAATTTTAGGAGACACATGGTCAAAAATTCCCCTTTATCTAACCACTAGGTGACTGCCTTAGACCAGGATTAAACTCCGTGATTCGATCCTCACCACAGGCCAAAATACTTAACCATTGGGGGGTTTTGCGATGCTGGGTCAGGATTATCGAGCTTCGGCCTGATTCGCTGATCCAGAGCAAGTTCAGACCGGAAACTTCGCAATTCCTAAAAACCAGAAAGGGAAACAAAAATAATCATAAAATTATCAGTAAAGGTTAGCCATGACCCCACTAAAACTTACTCATCGAACTAACCCAACCGAACGAAACGGATAACAAAAACCACACCTACTTTTATAACCTTCCACCTAACTGAATAAGACAAAAACCACAGAAGTTTCATAAATTAACAAAAGGATATATATATTAAAAAAATTATACGCCACCCACCTGACCCAAAAGCCCAAAAAAAAGGCACTGCTCCCAACGGGAGCCAATCACAGGCGACAACAGTATAGTCTGGCATGCGCAACCAGAGTCATCAGACTAAGACATACTGTCCCATGCACATGATCCAGTACAAATGGGCCCACAAATTAGATAGAAGATCCTCATCCCCTCCGGTTTCTCTCCTGCCCTCCGTGGTTGGTAGAGAAACGGGATGGGGAGACGAATCGAACCCAGACAGGTTCATTGGAAAATGTGAGACCCAGACAGGCCGCACATTTTCTGGTTCGTCCTCTTAAAAAAGGATCTCAATTTTAGGAGACACATGGTCAAAAATTCCCCTTTATCTAACCACTAGGTGACTCCCTTAGACCAGGATTAAACTCCGTGATTCGATCCTCACCACAGGCCAAAATACTTAACCATTGGGGGGTTTTGCGATGCTGGGTCAGGATTATCGAGCTTCGGCCTGATTCGCTGATCCAGAGCAAGTTCAGACCGGAAACTTCGCAATTCCTAAAAACCAGAAAGGGAAACAAAAATAATCATAAAATTATCAGTAAAGGTTAGCCATGACCCCACTAAAACTTACTCATCGAACTAACCCAACCGAACGAAACGGATAACAAAAACCACACCTACTTTTATAGCCTTACACCTAACTGAATAAGGCAAAAACCACAGAAGTTTCATAAATTAACAAAAGGATATATATATATATATTAAAAAAATTATACGCCACCCACCTGACCCAAAAGCCCCCAAAAAAGGCACTGCTCCTAACGGGAGCCAATCACAGGCGACAACAGTATAGTCTGGCATGCGCAACCAGAGTCATCAGACTAAGACATACTGTCCCATGCACATGATCCAGTACAAATGGGCCCACAAATTAGATAGAAGATCCTCATCCCCTCCGGTTTTCTCTCCTGAACTTTCATAAATTAACAAAAGGATATAAAATAAATCAATACACCACCCACCTGACCCATAAGCTAAAAAAAGGCACTGCTCTTAACGGGAACCAATCACAGGCGACATGTGTAACCAGAGTCATCGGACTAGACCTACTGTTCCATGCACATGATCCCTCTCAAATTTTAGGAGATACATGATCAAAAAAATCCCCGTTCACTATTAAACTACCCCTTAACCTACCCACCCCACTCCACTCCACCCCTTAACCTATCCACCCCCCCACAACCTACCCCTTAATCTAAATCCTACCATCTTGCAAACCACACACTCTAAACACAAAACTACGGAAAAGTTAGTTTACTGTTTCTTTAAGGGTACGATAAACGACATTCGTTGTCAAATTTCGATAAATGGCATTCGCCATCGTGATCCGAAAAATGACACTCATCGCCAACAATCCATGAGCCGACTTTTACCGTCAACCTTTCAGGAATCGTTTTTCGCTTAAAGACAATTCAGAGGTCGACCTTTACGATCGCCTTTTCATGAATTGTTCTTCAACCATCGACTTTCGTCGACAACAATTCATGGGTCAACTTTTACCGTCGACTTTTCATGAATCGTTATTCACGAACACATGTTCATGCAATTCATGTATTGACTTTTACCGTCAACCTTTTATGAATGTCGTAGCCATTATTTGAACTAAAAAACCAAGACAGAGTGACTCAGCGGAACACCTTTTCTATCCACGGTGACACAAAATGCCTTCTGGGAAATAACTTATAAAAACTTATCATCCTGAAAGTACACCTTCTAAAAATAAAAAATCAATCATCTTTTCTTTTAAAGAAGGGACAAACAGCGTTTACCAAAGAGATTTGTTCACCATTTAGAGCCTTTTTTAATGATATGCGAAATCCACAAATACAGGAGTTGTTTTTTACCTTTAAACTTTCAAAAATCGTTTTTCGTTTATCAAAGATGATTCAGGGATTGACGCTTACCATCAACCCTTCATGAATCATTCTTCGATCATCGACTTTCATCGACAAACAATTCATGAGTCAACTTTTACCGTCAACCAATCATGAATCATTATTCACGAATAAACGTTTGTGAGTATTTCATGGATTGACTTTTACCGTCAACTTTCATGAATCTCGTGATTTAAACCTAAAAACCACAATACAGCGACTCAACGGAACACCTTTTCTATCCGCGGTGACACAAGATGCCTTATGGGTAATAACCTATAAAACTTACCCTCTTGCAAACAACACGCTCTATACATGACACTGCGGAAAACTTAACCGCCTTTTTTTAGGGTTCAGGCTCCCAACGGTTGTCCTTGGTAAGGATGATGTCGGTTTGGTTCTAGCTTGCGCCTTAGGGGGAAAGGCTGGTAGAAGCTTGATGGGCTCTTCGGGGCTCATCCGCCAGTCTGACCCTCGACCTGGCCCCTTAAAAATCCATTCATTTATTATGGTGAATGGGGAGGTCAGGTTTGCCCCATTCGGGGGGCTCCCTGGGCCGTTGAGCTCGGCTGCCGGGGGTGGTGGCGATTGACTTCGCTATCTGCCCCAGGGCTGTGGTGTCTCTGTGGCTTTCGGGGGGTCCTTTGAAGGGTCTCCCGGCACTCTGGGGGTCTGGAGACCTGGGGAGGCTGAAAGTAAGTTTTGGCTATCCCTGGGTGGAAGGGCCTTCGGGGTCTTGGGGCCGAGAGGATTGGGAATCTCTCGACCCTGGGGACTCCCGGGTACCTATCGGTTCACGAGGATGGGAATCTCGTGTCCGGTGGGGGCCTTGGGTTTCGGCTTGGGTGATCTTTAGGGGCTAAATCAGCAAGGGGGAGTTGGGCGGCGGTGATCCGTTCGCTGTCTGCCTTTTTTCCCCCTGGGTCCCACGGGACCCAGCTGATTTGGGCAAGGGATCCCTTGGTGCCCTTCTGGAGGCCCTGCCTCTGGGGGACACGGGGGGGTTCCCACTCCCCGGATTAGCCGGGGAAGGCCCCACCAAAATCAGCAGGGGCTAAGGGGGAAGGACGATCTGATCGTCGCGGACCCTGGATCCCTAAGTTCCCTAAGAACTTGGCTGATTTGGGCACAGGACCCGGGGGAGACCGGTTAGTCCATTCGGCTGTAACATGGTTGCGGCCGGTGGGCTCTCTCGGTGCCCTTGGATCCAGCTCTGGGAAATCGGAGAGTGTTCCCTGTGGGGCTCTTAACGAGCATTGCGGGACCTCTTCCGATGGATCGGAGTTAGCCCCAAGAAGAGACCTTTTAGTCACAGACTCTTCTCGGGTGACCTGGGTAACCTAACGGTGATAACAAAGGGTCACTTGGGGGAGTGGTAAGTATCCAGCCTTCCCGGGGTAACACCCGGTTGGGTGGCCTAGGGCGATGGGCCTTAATTGGAGCCCAATTTTTTACGGTGACTATTGCCACTCACGCAACAGCACATTGTGCAACCAACATCCAACACACTGACATGTTTCTTCCCAGCTACTTTTTGCTTGTCTTCATTGCTGGACTTTGAGTTGTTCAACTCAAAAAAATACATTCCTACTTGACTCGTGGAGTCCACTTCCCGATACACATAGATTTCCTCGAACCCATACCCCTTCCTCCGACCCTGACCCCCCACCCCATCCCCACCCCAACCAACACACTAACCTTGGCCTACCAAAAAAATACTACAAACAAACCACTGACATCTACCTAAAAGATCAGGATTAGTTCACCATACATTAGAACCCAAAAAACAATTGTGGTTCTTTTTAGAAAAAACATAGCAATTGGGCTGGAGACACACGTTTGGGACTGATCCCCCAGACGGGCCGCCTCAGAGGAGGGTGTCTAGTGTTTAAAGAGCCGAAACACCCGATGATACTGAGGTACGCTACTGAAGATGTGTCTCAAACATTTCCCTCAGACATCTCACTTGAGGGAGTAAGAATCTCAAAGCAATACACTATCATTACCCACACTCCCACACTAACTCTAGCCATCACAAATCCACTCGCATCAACCCTACCAAACCCATTTTTACACCAAAAAAAACTTACCCACTAAGGCATCTTTTGACCAGAAAACGCTTTTCAAAAAACCATAAAATATAGAACTAAAAATATTTGGCCCCACTCCTACACTAACCCTACCCATCACAAAACCTATTGGCATTAACCCTATCGACTAAAACCCTAATGTGAAACTCCACAAAACAAAAATAGACATTTTAACGTAACCCTTATTCCAACCCTAACCCTACCCATCACAGACCCACTTGTATCAACCCCATCCACTAAAACCCCAATTTTGACAAAAATAGATACTAATGTAACCCTTACTCCTACCCTAATCCTACCCATCACAAACCCACTCGCATTAACCCTAATTTCAAACTTCATTGGACAAAAAATAGAGGCTAACCTAACCCTTACTCCTACCCTAACCCTACCCATCACAGACCCACTCGCATCAACCCTATCGACAAAAACCTTAACTCCAAACTTCACTAGACAAAAAAATAGATACTAACGTAGTCCCTACTCCTACCCTAATCCTACCCATCACAAACCAGTTTGCATTAACCCTAATTTGAAAATCCTTTAGACAAAAAAATAGATATTAACCTAGCCCTTACTCCTACCCTAATCCTACCCGTCACAAACCCACTGGCATCAACCTTATTGACAAACACCTTAATAGACACTAACGTAGCTCCTACTCCTACCCTAAACCTACCCATCACAAACCTACTCGCATCAACCCTAATTAGAAAATCCATTAGACAAAAAAATTAGATACTAACCTAGCCCTTGCTCCTACCCTAATCCTACCCAACACAAACCCACTGGCATCAACCCTATTGACAAAAACCTTAATTCAAAACTCCATAGACACTAACGTAGCTCCTACTCCTACCCTAAACCTACCCATCACAAACCTACTCGCATCAACCCTAATTAGAAAATCCATTAGACAAAAAATTAGGTACTAACCTAGCCCTTACTCCTTCCCTAATCCTACCCGACACAAACCCACTTGCATCAACCCTATCGACCAAAACCCTAAATTCAAAATTCCATTAGACAAAAAAATAGATACCAATATAAGCCCTACTCTTACAATACCCATTGTAAAAAACCATATAGGCTATACTTGCGCGTCAAGTAACCAATTAACCAAAAAAAATCCCAAAAGCAAACTCCTAATTCAACCTATACAACTAATATTATCTAGGACAGGGTGACTAACAACCCACACACAAACTCCACCCACAAACCCAATTCTTGACCAAGATTTTAACCCTTAAAGCCAGACAGGAAGTTGTCGTATTTCATTAACGAAAGATATTACCGTATTGGGACAAAGACCAAAAGTACCGTCCTAATCACCACTCCTAACCACCCCAAACCCAATCAACTCGGACCTTTCCTTCAAAGTATGCGTCCGTTTTTATAAAAGCACTTTTTCTATTAAAACGCCTATATCTCGGAAAAGAAAGCACGCACCAAGGCCAAACTCAACCTCATAACATCTCTCTGTAATACCTGTCACACCATAAAACCCTGAACTTCTGGGACCTTTCCTTACTAAATGCACCATTTCCTATCAAGCCACACATCGCGGCCTAAGGGGGCGCTAGAGTCTCACACGGGGGCACGTTCAATAGGCCCTATCCTCACCCTTCTTTGACGTGAATATCAACACTATAGCCCAACTCAACACAGAGATATAGTCCATCTAAGTTGACACCTCGATAATCACCCTTTCAATCATTTAATCACCTTTTACGTAGACTTCAAATCCCCTGACCTGTTACATAGACTTCAAATTCCCTGACCTTTTACCACATACCGAAATACTCCACCTATGGGAGGATTGCAATGCTGGATCAGGATTATCGGGCTTCGGCTTGGTTCGCTGGTCCAGAGCAAGTTCAGATTGGAAACTTTGCAATTCCTAAAAACCAGGAAAGGAAACAAGAACAATCACTTTCATCAGTAAAACTTACCCATCAGACTAACCAAACCGAAAAGAACGGATTATAACAAACTTTACCCCAGTGTTCATAATTAATGGAAACATAAAGACAGAAGTTTCTTAAAACAACAAAACCAAAAGATAAAATAAGCTACTCACCTTG
Source organism: Pseudorasbora parva (assembly GCF_024679245.1). NCBI lineage: Eukaryota > Metazoa > Chordata > Actinopteri > Cypriniformes > Gobionidae > Pseudorasbora > Pseudorasbora parva. Next base: position 30,162 of record NC_090186.1, read on the forward strand.
CCCATAAGCCAAAAAAGGCATTGCTCCTAGACGGGAGCCAATCACAGGCGACACAGTATAGTCTGACAGGCGTCGGCCAGTGCCCCTCCTCATTCTCCCTACTTCAAACCTTTCCAGACGAGTTCTGGCTTGGGGGGAGATGTTGTAATTTTCCCTAACCTAACCCTAACCCTAACCCTAACCCTAACCCTAACCCTAACCCTAACCCTAACCCTAACCCTAACCCTAACCCTAACCCTAACCCTAACCCTAACCCTAACCCTAACCCTAACCCTAACCCTAACCCCTCGTACCCCTCGTACCCCTCGTACCCCTCGTACCCCTCGTACCCCTCGTACCCCTCGTACCCCTCGTACCCCTCGTACCCCTCGTACCCCTCGTACCCCTCGTACCCCTCGTACCCCTCGTACCCCTCGTACCCCTCGTACCCCTCGTACCCCTCGTACCCCTCGTACCCCTCGTACCCCTCGTACCCCTCGTACCCCTCGTACCCCTCGTACCCCTCGTACCCCTCGTACCCCTCGTACCCCTCGTACCCCTCGTACCCCTCGTACCCCTCGTACCCCTCGTACCCCTCGTACCCCTCGTACCCCTCGTACCCCTCGTACCCCTCGTACCCCTCGTACCCCTCGTACCCCTCGTACCCCTCGTACCCCTCGTACCCCTCGTACCCCTCGTACCCCTCGTACCCCTCGTACCCCTCGTACCCCTCGTACCCCTCGTACCCCTCGTACCCCTCGTACCCCTCGTACCCCTCGTACCCCTCGTACCCCTCGTACCCCTCGTACCCCTCGTACCCCTCGTACCCCTCGTACCCCTCGTACCCCTCGTACCCCTCGTACCCCTCGTACCCCTCGTACCCCTCGTACCCCTCGTACCCCTCGTACCCCTCGTACCCCTCGTACCCCTCGTACCCCTCGTACCCCTCGTACCCCTCGTACCCCTCGTACCCCTCGTACCCCTCGTACCCCTCGTACCCCTCGTACCCCTCGTACCCCTCGTACCCCTCGTACCCCTCGTACCCCTCGTACCCCTCGTACCCCTCGTACCCCTCGTACCCCTCGTACCCCTCGTACCCCTCGTACCCCTCGTACCCCTCGTACCCCTCGTACCCCTCGTACCCCTCGTACCCCTCGTACCCCTCGTACCCCTCGTACCCCTCGTACCCCTCGTACCCCTCGTACCCCTCGTACCCCTCGTACCCCTCGTACCCCTCGTACCCCTCGTACCCCTCGTACCCCTCGTACCCCTCGTACCCCTCGTACCCCTCGTACCCCTCGTACCCCTCGTACCCCTCGTACCCCTCGTACCCCTCGTACCCCTCGTACCCCTCGTACCCCTCGTACCCCTCGTACCCCTCGTACCCCTCGTACCCCTCGTACCCCTCGTACCCCTCGTACCCCTCGTACCCCTCGTACCCCTCGTACCCCTCGTACCCCTCGTACCCCTCGTACCCCTCGTACCCCTCGTACCCCTCGTACCCCTCGTACCCCTCGTACCCCTCGTACCCCTCGTACCCCTCGTACCCCTCGTACCCCTCGTACCCCTCGTACCCCTCGTACCCCTCGTACCCCTCGTACCCCTCGTACCCCTCGTACCCCTCGTACCCCTCGTACCCCTCGTACCCCTCGTACCCCTCGTACCCCTCGTACCCCTCGTACCCCTCGTACCCCTCGTACCCCTCGTACCCCTCGTACCCCTCGTACCCCTCGTACCCCTCGTACCCCTCGTACCCCTCGTACCCCTCGTACCCCTCGTACCCCTCGTACCCCTCGTACCCCTCGTACCCCTCGTACCCCTCGTACCCCTCGTACCCCTCGTACCCCTCGTACCCCTCGTACCCCTCGTACCCCTCGTACCCCTCGTACCCCTCGTACCCCTCGTACCCCTCGTACCCCTCGTACCCCTCGTACCCCTCGTACCCCTCGTACCCCTCGTACCCCTCGTACCCCTCGTACCCCTCGTACCCCTCGTACCCCTCGTACCCCTCGTACCCACCGCCTGCACCAAAAAAAAAAAAAAAAAAAAAAACATTTACAAATTTATATCTTTTATTTTTTTTCAGAACAAATGCTTAGATACAATTACACATGCATAAATCAACATCATAAAAACAAAAATGCTGTGCAGATTTGGTTGGTAGACATGGGGGAGAACCGACTGCATTGGAGCCTGAGTGCAGGAAGCAAGAAGCCAGAGGTAGAACTGTCATGAAAAATCACATAGATGGAGATGAAGGACTGGTGGTCTTTGGCAAAGGGAGTGGGTGAGGGAAGCTGTGTAGAAACCATTGATGACCTAAAGCTGGGCATAAACCAGTGGTAATGCAGAAGATTAGGAGCTGGGCAGAACAAGTGGTGATTCAGTCACTGAGCCACTAGTTTGACAGTCATAAATGCAAGGAGTATAAAAGTAAATACACAAAATAAAATAAGTGCACAGATTAATACAAAGGGTACATAGAACATTTGAAAGGGAAATAAGTTTAGGTTTAGTCAGTCACAGTAAAGGAAACAAATGTAAAAGTAGAATAACTTCAAGGGACAAGGCACAAATATTAAGTTTGCTGACAGGTTTAACAGCATATTATAAAGCATATCCTCACAAGAATCTAGACACAGGAGGTTACAAACCATTGTACCTTTTGTGCCAGTCCCAAACTTGGATAAATAAATAGAGAGGGTTGTGTCAGGAAGGGCATCCGACACCCATCTGGGGTTAACAACAACCACCACCAGTGCCATTGACCTACAGGGCACTGGTGGAAATTGAAGGAGAGGATGAAAGTGTGTTAGAGGAGGAAGGTGTGTCAGTAGGCAAAGAGAGAAGAGGAAAGGCAGGTGTTTAGGACTGAAAGTAGGGACATTGAATGTTGGTACAATGACAGGTAAAGGCAGAGAACTGGTAGATATGATGCAGAGGAGGAAAGTTGACGATCTGTGTGTCCAGGAGACCAGGTGGAAAGGGAGCAGGGCTAAAAGTATTGGAGCAGTGTTTAAACTGTTTTACAATGATGTGTTTTAAAATGGAGTTTGAGTGATCCTGAAGAAGGAGTTTGTGAAGAATTTTCTGGAGGTAAAGAGAGTGTCAGATAGGTAGAAGGAGTCTGAAGCTGGATATTGAAGGTGTGATGTTGAATGTTGTTAGTGCCCATGTTCCACAAGTAGGTTGTAAGCAAGATGATAAAGTTGGAGGAAGTGATGCAGACTGTTCCCAGAGGTGAGAGGGTAGTGATAGGGGCAGATTTGAAAGGACATGTTGGGTAAGGTAATATTGGGGACGAGGAAGTGATGGGCAGGTTTGATCTTTAGGAATGGAACCCAGAAGGACAGAGGTTGGTAGACTTTGCTAAAAGTATGGAGATGGCTGTGGTGAACACATACTTTCAGAAGAGGCAGGAACACAGGGTGATATAAGAGTGGTGGAAGAAGCACACAAGTGGACTATACTTTACAATCGCTAATTTCCATCAGATTACAGCGTGTACATAAAATAGTGGTAGGTGAGAGTGTTGCTAGACAGCATAGGATGGTGGTGTGTAAGATGACTCTGGTGGTGAGGAAGATGAAGAGAGTAAAGGCAGAGCAGAAGACAAAGTGGAGGAAGTGGAGGAAGTTGGAAAAGGAAGAGTGCTGTGTGGTTTTCAGGGAGGAGTTGAGACAAGCTTTAGGTAGTCAAGAAGGGCTTCCAGATGACTGGACTACTACAGCCAAAGTGATCAGAGAGATGGTAGAAAGGTGTCAGGTGTATCACCTGGAAGGAGGAAAGAAGACAAGGAGACTTGGTGGTAGAATGAGGAAGTCCAGGAGAGTATCCAGGGGAAGAGGTTGGCTAGGAAGAAGTGGGAAAGTGACAGGACGTAGGAAAGTAGACAGGAATATAGGGTGATGCAACGTGAGGTTAAGATGGAGGTGGCAAAGGCCAAACAGAAAGCTTATTAGGACATGTATGCAAGGTTAGACAGTAAAGAAGGTGAGAGGGATGTGTATCGGTTGGCGAGGCAGAGGTACAGAGATGGAAAGGTTGTGCAGCAGGGTTAGAGTGATTAAAGATTGAGATGGAAGTGTGTTGACAGGTGACAGGAGGGTGAGGGAAAGATGGAAGGAGTACTTTGTCATTTTTCTCATTCATCAGTTCCTCAGAGAGAAGAGTTGTAGAGTCAAATATTGTTGACCAGGAAATAGAAAGTATTAGCAATGGTGAAGTTAGGAGAGCTTTGAAGAGGATGAAGAGAGCAAGGCTAAGGGGAGAAGTGGACATTTGTGAGCAGCAGTATGGTTTCATGCCAAGAAAGAGCACAACAGATGCATTATTTGCTTTGAGAATGTTAATGGAGAAGTACAGAGAGGGTCAGAAAGAGCTCCATTGTGTCTTTGTAGATTTAGAGAAAGCATATGACAAAGTGCCAAGAGAGGAGCTGTGGTATTGTATGAGGAGGTCTGGAGTGGCAGAGAAGTATGTTAGAGTGGTCGAGGATATGTATGAGAGCAGTAGGACAGGGGTAAGGTGTGCCGTAGGTGAGACAGAGGACTTCACGGTAAAGGTGGGACTGCATCAAGAATCGGCTCTGAGCCCCTTCTTGTTTGCGGTGGCGATGGACAGGCTGACAGAGGAGGGCAGACAGGAATCTCCATGGACTATGATGTTTGCAGATGACATTGTGATCTGTAGTGAGAGCAGGGAGCAGCTGAAGGAAAGTCTAGAGAGGTGGAGGTTTGCTCTGGAGAGAAAAGGAATGAAGGTTAGTCGCAGCAAGACAAAATACATGTGTGTGAATGAGAGAAAGCCAAGTGGAACAGTGAGGTTTCAGGGAGAAGAGGTAAAGAAGGTGCATGATTAAGTACTTAGGGTCAACAGTCCAGAGCATGGAATGGGTGGAGAAAAGTGTCAGGTCTGTTGTGTGATAAAAGAGTACCAGCAAGAATGAAAGGAAAGGTGTACAGGACAGTAGTGAGACCAGCGATGTTGTATGGTTTGGAGACAGTTGCGCTGAGGAAAAGACAGGAGGGAGAGCTAGAGGTAGCAGAGCTGAAGATGCTGAGGTTCTCTTTGGGAGTGATGAGGATGAATAGGATCAGGAATGAGTACATCAGAGGGACAGCACATGTGAGATGTTTTGGAGAGAAAGTTAGAGAGGCCAGGTTGAGATGGTTTGGACATGTTCAGAGGAAGGAGAGTGAATATATTGGTAAAAGGATGCTGAGGTTAGAGCTGCCAGATAGGAGTTCAAGAAGAAGACCAAAGAGGAGGTTTATGGATACAGTGAAGGAGGACATGAAGGTAGTCGGTGTGAGAGAAGACGATAGAGGCAGATGATTCGCTGTGGCAACCCCTGAAGGGAACAGCCAAAAGAAGAAGATAAAGTAAACTAAAACAGAAACAGATAATGTCTCAAACACAAGACAGCACAGCTGGAAGGCAGAAAACATTTGTAAACCATGAAAACTTGCTTGGCTGAACCATGTGCCAGAGTCTGGAGGAAGACTGGGGAGAAGGAAATGCCAAAATGCCTGAAGTCCAGTGTCAAGTACCCACAGTCAGTGATGGTCTGGGGTGCCATGTCAGCTGCTGATGTTGGTCCACTGTGTTTTATCAAGGGCAGGGTCAGTGCAGCTCGCTATCAGGAGATTTTGGAGCACTTCATGCTTCCATCTGCTGAAAAGCTTTATGGAGATGAAGATTTGGTTTAAGCACGACCTTGCACCTGCTCACAGTGCCAAAACCACTGGCAAATGGTTTACGGACCATGGTATTACTGTGCTCAATTGGCCTGGCAACTCTCCTGACCTGAACCCCATAGAGAATCTGTGGGATATTGTGAAGAGAAAGTTGAGAGACGCGAGACCCAACACTCTGGATGAGCTTAAGGCCGCTATCGAAGCATCCTGGGCCTCCAGAACACCTCAGCAGTGCCACAGGCTGATCGCCTCCATGCCACGCCGCACTGAAGCAGTCATTTCTGCAAAAAGATTCCCCACCAAGTATTGAGTGCAGAACTGAACATAATTATTTGAAGGTCGACTTTTGTATTTTCTTTTATTGGTCGGAATTAATATGCTATTTTTTTGAGATAGGAATTTTGGGTTTTTATGAGCTGTATGCCAAAATCATCAGTATTAAAACAATGAAAGACCTGAAACATTTCAGTTGGTGTGCAATGAATCTAAAATATATGACATTTCAATTTATCTTTACATTATGGAAAATAATGAACTTTATCACATATGCTAATTTTTTGAGAAGGACCTGTACAACCTTTAATGGTAAATTACTGGACACAGATCATGTGTGAACAGGACCTTTTCAAAAATACAGGTAAACTGGCTCTGACTATTTACCAGTAAGAGAAGTTGTAAAATTACTAGTAAATTGCTGGTATGTGCTCTTTGTGAACATGGAATGAAGTTCATGGGTATTTTCATGTATAAAGTCAGAACGTGATAATGGAAGAATTCTGCTTTGGACCAATCATAAGTTATGGAAATTATGCTGCACTGTTTACAGTAAGCTTTTTAATTTTTAAAGCTGTGAGTGATGGGCATAATGGAGGAAGACAACAGTGCGGCATATTTACCATATTTATTGGTAAAGTCATTCTGGTAATGTAATGCTGAGTGAAAAGGCTATTAAACTTTACAAAATATAAAAAGAGGCAATGTAAATACAAAAAGCAGTAATAAGAAACTCAAGAGTATAAAGGGAAACTCCAATAGAAAGGACCATGAAAAGACAGCAATCAAATCATAAAGTGTTCATACATCAAAGGAGTATAAAGGCATAATAAAAAGCCTAAATTACCAAATATACATAAAGACTAAGGGCACAAGAGTATAAATAAATGAAACAAAAAAAAAGTTACAATGAAAAAAGCAAGGCAAAAATCATGACAAGCTTTAAAAATGTAATGGTGCATACAAGAGGACACAAGGGCATAAATACAAAAAGGTGCACAGGCGCACAAACACAAGTAGATAATAGTTGCATAAATGTATAGAAAAGAGCCTTATTACAAAGGTAAATTAAACCACTTTGAAACCATTTTGAGAAGCACCATGCAACAGTCCCTAAAGCTTTAGTACACACATTGATAAATACAGCTCTGCTCCCGAATTCTCCCCGAGTGCGGGATACCCCTATATATTGGAGCTGAAGTGGCTTTGGATATGCTCCGGCAGATGAATGACTACACCCTGTTCTGCTGTTATAGTAGAATAACTCACATTGGGTTAACCAGAGGCGGCATTGAAGGATGGCCAAACTCTCCACCATAAAGCTGTTGGTGAACATTGCTCAACAAGTAAAGAAACAATTTGCACAAATGAGTTAAATCGGTAGACCAATAAAAAGTTCTTCACATTTCCAGAAGATCAAAGCAAATAAATTAAGTTCCCAATTAACACAACTGGCCATTTTAATCGAGGAATTAAAGTTTTCTGCATTTCTTTGTTTCTTTAACATTTATAAATATTAAAACCAACCAAGTAAAACAACAGGTAAAAATACAAATGGGCAAAAAGCCATAAAAAATAAAGCAGAAATAAAAGAGCACAATACAAAATGTATTAAAAACAAATACAAACACAAGGCAGTCAGAGAGAAGGAAAAGGGCATAAAAAGGGAACTACAGCATAAGGACAGAAATAGTTCATAATTTAAAAAAAAAATACAGCCAAGAGCAGTAAGTTTATACAGTACTTTAAAGCAAAGGTTTCACATTAAAAATAGGAAGGGGCTTTAAAAAAGTCAATAGAATAGGGTCATGAAAAAAATCATAATCAAAAAGCATATTTGCGTACATGCACGGAACATAAGTAAAGGACATCAAATCAAAATGGGTTAAAAAAAGTATAAAAGTATGAAAAATATATCGTAGACAAAAAAAATGCTATAAAAAGAAAGACAAGAAAAAAAATCAGAAAATACAACAACAACGTCAAACAAGTCTTAAATGGATACCAGAGGTGAAGACAAACAAAAAGCAACTCTTTCCTAGAGTTGGTGTTAATACAAATTAATGAATGCAGTCAAAGATCTTTTAAAGCTGTATGGGAAGGAACATTGGCATGTTTGTACAGACTCCATCTCAAAAGTTACGCTGGAACAAGTGTGCTGAGGCGGAGAGTGTGGTTCTAAACGCCAGTGTCATGGCATTAATTCATTCTGCTAATAACTGACCCAGTCAAATAACATCAAGTGTGATAAAGAGGTGAAATTTTGGTAGATTGAAGAACAGACACTTCTATGTTCAAGAATCATCTTCAGTGTTTTAGTGGCACTAGCTAGAAGGCCAGCCATTAAGACATTTAAACTTTACAGATGTAATGCAGAGGGGAATAAGGGCACAAGCGCATGAAGAGGAATAATAACGAGAAGGGCAGAACTAAAAGCAAAATACTAATGGCACAAAAGCAAAAGGTGTAAACCAAAGTGGCATGATACAAAAACACCAAAAAATTATTTAAAAGACACAAGCACAATGCATAAATACACAAATGGACAAAGCCTGAAACACAATGGCAAGAGGAATGCACAAGACAACAACAAAAACACATTTATACAGAGACAGAGTACGAGATTTTACACAAGTTGCAAAAATAACTTAGCATTTACCTTTTTTTGGGGGGGGGGGTGGACTAACTCTGTCATCAATTCTTCTCCCTCATGTCGTTCCAAACCTGTCACACCTTCGTTCATCTTCAACTTCCAGCACAGACTGACTATAGTGTGCAGCTTCAGTTTGTGGCCTTTTATACTAATGGGTTAAACCATTGACAGGAATGCACACAGCCAGGAATTAAATTAAAACAACCCAATCTCAACATAATAACCTCCTAGAACTAACCCTTTCTGTATATGCACTAATTTACAATTTAATATTTTAACAGCCATGTATACATATTTGCTCACTGAAAAACTGTTCATTTGCTTTCTTTTTTAAACATTCCCCTTTATCTTCTACACTTGGTTTCTCCCACCTCCCATGATGCACCACTGCAGAGTTCATTCCAAAGCTGTTATGGTTCTTTTGAATCAATCATTTTTGGATAAACACAGGATTGTGCAGCAAATGTGTATTTCCAGAAACCATCCAACATTTAAAATGTGCTGGTTTAAAGAAGAAAGAACTCAGCTCAGAGAAGAGGCTAAGGCTGTAGGAATAAAAAAGGTTAACATTAATTAAAATATCCACTGCTTTATTAGAATATCCACTGCTTTAGTAGAACATCCACTGCTTTATTAGAATATCCACTGCTTTAGTAGAACATCCACTGCTTTATTAGAATATCCACTGCTTTATTAGAATATCCACTGATTTATTAGAATATCCACTGCTTTAGTAGAATATCCACTGCTTTATTAGAATATCCACTGCTTTAGTAGAATATCCACTGCTTTATTAGAATATCCACTGCTTTAGTAGAATATCCACTGCTTTATTAGAATATCCACTGCTTTAGTAGAATATCCACTGCTTTAGTAGAACATCCACTGCTTTAGTAGAATATCCACTGCTTTATTAGAATATCCACTGCTTTAGTAGAATATCCACTGCTTTAGTAGAATATCCACTGCTTTAGTAGAATATCCACTGCTTTATTAGAATATCCACTGCTTTATTAGAACATCCACTGCTTTATTAGAATATCCACTGCTTTAGTAGAATATCCGCTGCTTTAGTAGAATATCCACTGCTTTATTAGAATATCCACTGCTTTATTAGAACATCCACTGCTTTATTAGAATATCCACTGCTTTATTAGAACATCCACTGCTTTAGTAGAACATCCACTGCTTTATTAGAATATCCACTGCTTTAGTAGAATATCCACTGCTTTAGTAGAATATCCACTGCTTTAGTAGAATATCCACTGCTTTATTAGAATATCCACTGCTTTATTAGAACATCCACTGCTTTAGTAGAACATCCACTGCTTTATTAGAATATCCACTGCTTTAGTAGAATATCCACTGCTTTAGTAGAATATCCACTGCTTTAGTAGAATATCCACTGCATTAGTAGAATATCCACTGCTTTAGTAGAATATCCACTGCTTTATTAGAATATCCACTGCTTTATTAGAATATCCACTGCTTTAGTAGAATATCCACTGCTTTATTAGAATATCCACTGCTTTAGTAGAATATCCACTGCTTTATTAGAATATCCACTGCTTTAGTAGAATATCCACTGCTTTATTAGAACATCCACTGCTTTAGTAGAACATCCACTGCTTTAGTAGAATATCCACTGCTTTAGTAGAATATCCACTGCTTTAGTAGAATATCCACTGCTTTAGTAGAATATCCACTGCTTTATTAGAATATCCACTGCTTTATTAGAATATCCACTGCTTTAGTAGAATATCCACTGCTTTATTAGAATATCCACTGCTTTATTAGAATATCCACTGCTTTAGTAGAATATCCACTGCTTTAGTAGAATATCCACTGCTTTAGTAGAATATCCACTGCTTTAGTAGAACATCCACTGCTTTAGTAGAACATCCACTGCTTTAGTAGAATATCCACTGCTTTAGTAGAATATCCACTGCTTTAGTAGAATATCCACTGCTTTAGTAGAATATCCACTGCTTTATTAGAATATCCACTGCTTTATTAGAATATCCACTGCTTTAGTAGAATATCCACTGCTTTAGTAGAATATCCACTGCTTTAGTAGAATATCCACTGCTTTATTAGAATATCCACTGCTTTAGTAGAACATCCACTGCTTTAGTAGAACATCCACTGCTTTAGTAGAATATCCACTGCTTTAGTAGAATATCCACTGCTTTATTAGAATATCCACTGCTTTAGTAGAATATCCACTGCTTTAGTAGAATATCCGCTGCTTTAGTAGAATATCCACTGCTTTAGTAGAATATCCACTGCTTTAGTAGAACATCCACTGCTTTATTAGAATATCCACTGCTTTAGTAGAATATCCACTGCTTTATTAGAATATCCACTGCTTTAGTAGAATATCCACTGCTTTATTAGAATATCCACTGCTTTATTAGAATATCCACTGCTTTAGTAGAATATTCACTGCTTTATTAGAATATCCACTGCTTTATTAGAATATTCACTGCTTTAGTAGAACATCCACTGCTTTATTAGAATATCCACTGCTTTATTAGAATATCCACTGCTTTAGTAGAATATCCACTGCTTTAGTAGAATATCCACTGCTTTAGTAGAATATCCACTGCTTTAGTAGAATATCCACTGCTTTAGTAGAATATCCACTGCTTTATTAGAATATCCACTGCTTTATTAGAATATCCACTGCTTTAGTAGAATATCCACTGCTTTATTAGAATATCCACTGCTTTATTAGAATATCCACTGCTTTATTAGAATATTCACTGCTTTAGTAGAACATCCACTGCTTTAGTAGAATATCCACTGCTTTAGTAGAATATCCACTGCTTTATTAGAATATCCACTGCTTTATTAGAATATCCACTGCTTTATTAGAATATCCACTGCTTTATTAGAATATTCACTGCTTTAGTAGAATATCCACTGCTTTAGTAGAATATACACTGCTTTATTAGAATATCCACTGCTTTAGTAGAATATCCACTGCTTTATTAGAATATCCACTGCTTTATTAGAATATCCACTGCTTTATTAGAATATCCACTGCTTTATTAGAATATCCACTGCTTTAGGAGAATATCCACTGCTTTAGGAGAATATCCACTGCTTTGGTAGAATATCCACTGCTTTAGTAGAATATCCACTGCTTTAGTAGAATATCCACTGCTTTATTAGAATATCCACTGCTTTAGTAGAATATCCACTGCTTTAGTAGAATATCCACTGCTTTTGTAGAATATCCACTGCTTTTGTAGAATATCCACTGCTTTATTAGAATATCCGCTGCTTTAGTAGAATATCCACTGCTTTATTAGAATATCCACTGCTTTATTAGAATATCCACTGCTTTAGTAGAATATCCACTGCTTTATTAGAATATCCACTGCTTTATTAGAATATTCACTGCTTTAGTAGAACATCCACTGCTTTATTAGAATATCCACTGCTTTATTAGAATATCCACTGCTTTAGTAGAATATCCACTGCTTTAGTAGAATATCCACTGCTTTAGTAGAATATCCACTGCTTTAGTAGAATATCCACTGCTTTAGTAGAATATCCACTGCTTTATTAGAATATCCACTGCTTTATTAGAATATCCACTGCTTTAGTAGAATATCCACTGCTTTATTAGAATATCCACTGCTTTATTAGAATATCCACTGCTTTATTAGAATATTCACTGCTTTAGTAGAACATCCACTGCTTTAGTAGAATATCCACTGCTTTAGTAGAATATCCACTGCTTTATTAGAATATCCACTGCTTTATTAGAATATCCACTGCTTTATTAGAATATCCACTGCTTTATTAGAATATTCACTGCTTTAGTAGAATATCCACTGCTTTAGTAGAATATACACTGCTTTATTAGAATATCCACTGCTTTAGTAGAATATCCACTGCTTTATTAGAATATCCACTGCTTTATTAGAATATCCACTGCTTTAGTAGAATATCCACTGCTTTATTAGAATATCCACTGCTTTATTAGAATATCCACTGCTTTAGGAGAATATCCACTGCTTTAGGAGAATATCCACTGCTTTGGTAGAATATCCACTGCTTTAGTAGAATATCCACTGCTTTAGTAGAATATCCACTGCTTTATTAGAATATCCACTGCTTTAGTAGAATATCCACTGCTTTAGTAGAATATCCACTGCTTTTGTAGAATATCCACTGCTTTTGTAGAATATCCACTGCTTTATTAGAATATCCGCTGCTTTAGTAGAATATCCACTGCTTTAGTAGAATATCCACTGCTTTTGTAGAATATCCACTGCTTTATTAGAATATCCACTGCTTTAGGAGAATATCCACTGCTTTGGTAGAATATCCACTGCTTTAGGAGAATATCCACTGCTTTAGGAGAATATCCACTGCTTTAGTAGAATATCCACTGCTTTAGTAGAACATCCACTGCTTTATTAGAACATCCGCTGCTTTAGTAGAATATCCACTGCTTTAGTAGAATATCCACTGCTTTATTAGAATATCCACTGCTTTATTAGAATATCCACTGCTTTATTAGAATATCCACTGCTTTAGTAGAATATCCACTGCTTTAGTAGAACATCCACTGCTTTAGTAGAATATCCACTGCTTTTGTAGAATATCCACTGCTTTAGTAGAATATCCACTGCTTTAGGAGAATATCCACTGCTTTGGTAGAATATCCACTGCTTTAGGAGAATATCCACTGCTTTAGGAGAATATCCACTGCTTTATTAGAATATCCACTGCTTTAGTAGAACATCCACTGCTTTATTAGAACATCCGCTGCTTTAGTAGAATATCCACTGCTTTAGTAGAATATCCACTGCTTTATTAGAATATCCACTGCTTTATTAGAATATCCACTGCTTTATTAGAATATCCACTGCTTTATTAGAATATCCACTGCTTTAGTAGAACATCCACTGCTTTAGTAGAATATCCACTGCTTTAGTAGAATATCCACTGCTTTAGTAGAATATCCACTGCTTTATTAGAATATCCACTGCTTTATAGAACATCCGCTGCTTTAGTAGAATATCCACTGCTTTATTAGAATATCCACTGCTTTAGTAGAATATCCACTGCTTTATTAGAATATCCACTGCTTTATTAGAATATCCACTGCTTTAGTAGAATATCCACTGCTTTAGTAGAACATCCACTGCTTTAGTAGAATATCCACTGCTTTTGTAGAATATCCACTGCTTTAGTAGAATATCCACTGCTTTAGGAGAATATCCACTGCTTTGGTAGAATATCCACTGCTTTAGGAGAATATCCACTGCTTTAGGAGGATATCCACTGCTTTATTAGAACATCCACTGCTTTAGTAGAACATCCACTGCTTTAGTAGAACATCCACTGCTTTATTAGAACATCCGCTGCTTTAGTAGAATATCCACTGCTTTAGTAGAATATCCACTGCTTTAGTAGAATATCCACTGCTTTAGTAGAATATCCACTGCTTTAGTAGAATATCCACTGCTTTATAGAACATCCGCTGCTTTAGTAGAATATCCACTGCTTTAGTAGAATATCCACTGCTTTAGTAGAATATCCACTGCTTTAGTAGAATATCCACTGCTTTAGTAGAACATCCACTGCTTTAGTAGAATATCCACTGCTTTAGTAGAATATCCACTGCTTTATTAGAATATCCACTGCTTTATTAGAACATCCGCTGCTTTAGTAGAATATCCACTGCTTTATTAAATTTGATTGCCTGTGTTGATTATTAAAATGTTTCAGGAGAGAAATCAGTGTCTGAACAGCATTAAAAGCGGCTGTGATTCGAGAATTAGAGGCTTTGTGGTTTTTATCGTGTGTTTCCTCAGGTCAGACTTCATGTGATGTTCTTCTGTCTGAAACGAAAGCCTCTTCAGATCTACAGAGCCGGGGCTTTTCTCATTTGTCTTCGGTAAGTTATTGTGTCGAGCCCGTCAGGACATCGAGTCCACAGGTTTCCTAAAAAAGAAAGTTAGAAAAAACTGCATGGTGGCGTTTTGTGCAGATGAAGAGACAGGACTTCACTTCAGCTTCTGCTTTAAAACACGCGGTGGTGTGTGTGTGTAGTGTTCACTTCAGCTTCTGCTTTAAAACACGCAGTGGTGTGTGTGTGTGTAGTGTTCACTTCAGCTTCTGCTTTAAAGCACACAGTGGTGTGTGTGGGTTGTGTTCACTTCAGCTTCTTCTTTAAAACATGCGGTGGTGTGTGTGTGTGTTGTGTTCACTTCAGCTTCTGCTTTAAAACACGCAGTGGTGTGTGTGTGTTGTGTTCACTTCAGCTTCTGCTTTAAAACACGCGGTGGTGTGTGTGTGTAGTGTTCACTTCAGCTTCCGCTTTAAAACATGCGGTGGTGTGTGTGGGTTGTGTTCACTTCAGCTTCTTCTTTAAAACATGCGGTGGTGTGTGTGTGTGTTGTGTTCACTTCAGCTTCTGCTTTAAAACACGCAGTGGTGTGTGTGTGTTGTGTTCACTTCAGCTTCTGCTTTAAAACACGCAGTGGTGTATGTGTGTGTTGTGTTCACTTCAGCTTCTGCTTTAAAACACGCAGTGGTGTGTGTGTGTGTTGTGTTCACTTCAGCTTCTGCTTTAATACACGCAGTGGTGTGTGTATTGTTCACTTCAGCTTCTGCATTAAAACATGCGGTGGTGTGTGTGTTGTGTTCACTTCAGCTTCTGCTTTAAACACGCAGTGGTGTGTGTGTGTAGTGTTCACTTCAGCTTCTGCTTTAAACACGCAGTGGTGTGTGTGTGTTGTGTTCACTTCAGCTTCTGCTTTAAACACGCAGTGGTGTGTGTGTGTTGTGTTCACTTCAGCTTCTGCTTTAAACACGCAGTGGTGTGTGTGTGTTGTGTTCACTTCAGCTTCTGCTTTAATACACGCAGTGGTGTGTGTATTGTTCACTTCAGCTTCTGCATTAAAACATGCGGTGGTGTGTGTGTTGTGTTCACTTCAGCTTCTGCTTTAAACACGCAGTGGTGTGTGTGTGTTGTGTTCACTTCAGCTTCTGCTTTAAAACACGCAGTGGTGTGTGTGTGTGTGTGTTGTGTTCACTTCAGCTTCTGCTTTAATACACGCAGTGGTGTGTGTATTGTTCACTTCAGCTTCTGCTTTAAAACATGCAGTGGTGTGTGTGTAGTGTTCACATCAGCTTCTGCTTTAAAACATGCGGTGGTGTGTGTGTTGTGTTCACTTCAGCTTCTGCTTTAATACACGCAGTGGTGTGTGTGTGTGTGTTGTGTTCACTTCAGCTTCTGCTTTAAAACATGCAGTGGTGTGTGTGTGGTACATACTTTATCTTCTTCTTCTAGGGCCACCAGACTTGCACTCCTGTCTATATCTCAACGCCCTCTATCAGAATCCATAGTTTCGAGAAGATCTGAGAAACTTTATTTTCTGACCCAAAAAATCAATAAGTGGTACCCCTTTGTGTTTTTTTTTTTTTTTTTGGGGGGGGGGGGGGGATTTTCAAGTTTCTCTGATCTTCTCCAAACTTTGGAATCATTTCTTTGGAAATTTATTTTATTTTATTATCCTTTATTTTACCAGGAAATAATCCCATTTAGATTCAAAATCTCTTTTTCAAGGGAGTCCTGGCCAAGACAGCAGAAAAAAAAAATAATAATAAAATAAATAATAATAATAACAAACAAATTAAAAATAGACAGACCAGGGAGAGATGGGAGGGAAAGACCAGGGAGGGACGGGAGGGACGGGAGGGACAGACCAGGGAGGGATGGGAGGGAAAGACCAAGGAGGGACAGGAGGGACGGGAGGGAAAGAACAGGGAGGGACAGGAGGGACAGACCATGGAGGGATGGGAGTGACAGATAATTTAGGGATGGACAGACCAGGGAGGGAAGGATGGACAGACCAGGGAGGGATGTTAGGGACAGGCCAGGGTGGGACAGGAGGGACAGACCAGGGAGGGACGGTAGGAACAGACCAGGGAGGGACGGGAGGGACAGACCAGGGAGGGACGGGAGGGACAGACCAGGGAGGGTCCAGAGAGGCCGGAGGGACAGAAGGGACAGTAAGGACAGCCTAGAGAGGGACGTTAGGGACAGGTCAGCGAGGGACAGTATGTTCAGGAGGCTGGGGCGGCCTGCAGAGTTCATCCACCCTGTTATCAGTTTCATCCATTTCATATTTCCAATGCAAATTGACATTAAATGTGAAATATAATCTATAAACACTGTCTTCGGACTGGTTATCTGGCACTTCTGAATAAATGGGAAGTTGTATGTTGTGTTTTTGGCTCCCGTTCAGCTCTTGAAGGCTCTAGGGCCACCAGACTTGCACTCCTGTCTATATCTCAATGCCCTCTATCAGAATCCATAGTTTCGAGAAGATCTGAGAAACTTAATTTTCTGACCCAAAAAATCAATAAGTGGTACCCCTTTGTGTTTTTTTGGGGGAAATTTTGAAGTTTCTCTGATCTTCTCCAAACTTTGGAATCAGATAGTGGGGGCTGAGGCGTAGACAGGAGCGCAGGTCTGGTGGCCCTAGAGCCTTCCAGAGCTAAACGGGAGCTCAAAACACAAAAACGTACCAGCTCTCATTTACGTAGTGGCCCCCAAATAACAGGTCCACAAGAACTGCCTTTTCTATGCAAATTATGCGCTTAAATGACCTGAAAGTTAGATGGATGTCTTTGTTCGGTTTAGTGTGCCCAGTAGAGTAGAGGTTTTTCATCCATAAAAATTGTTATTAAATGTAAAATATCATCTATAAACACTGTGTCTTGGAGCCACTACATTTTAGGTTCAGGGTAATGATGTGAGGACTCAAGTTTAGAAAGAGTATATTTATAAATAAAATAAACAAACACAAAAACAATAACCCACAGAGGGGAAATACACAATCAGAAATAACAAAACACAACTCAAACATACCAAAAATGAATCACAAGAAAACAGTAGAGAAAGACCAGGGAGGGATGGGAGGGACAGACCAGGGAGGGACGGGAGGGAAAGACCAGGGAGGGATCGAGGGACAGACCAGGGAGGGATGGGAGGGACAGACCAGGGAGGGACGGGAGGGACGGGAGGGACAGACCAGGGAGGGACGGGAGGGACAGACCAGGGAGGGATTGAGGGACAGACCAGGGAGGGACAGACCAGGGAGGGATTGAGGGACAGACCAGGGAGGGATGGGAGGGACAGACCAGGGAGGGATGGGAGGGACAGACCAGGGAGGGACGGGAGGGAAAGACCAGGGAGGGATCGAGGGACAGACCAGGGAGGGATCGAGGGACAGACCAGGGAGGGATGGGAGGGACAGACCAGGGAGGGACGGTAGGGACAGACCAGGGAGGGACGTTAGGGACAGGCCAGGGTTAGACGGGAGGGACGGGAGGGACAGGAGGGACGGGAGGGACGGGAGGGATAGACCCAGGAGGGACGGAAGGGACAGTAGGGACAGACCAGGGAGGAACGTTAGGGACAGGCCAAGGAGGGACAGAAAGTTCAGGAGGCCGGGGTGGCCCGCAGAGTTCATCCACCCTGTTATCAGTTTCATCCATTTCATATTTCCAATGCAAATTGATATTAAATGTGAAATATAATCTATAAACACTGTCTTCGGACCGGTTATCTGGCAGCTCTAAATAAATGGGAAGTTGTATGTTGTGTTTTTAGCTCCCGTTCAGCTCTTGAAGGCTCTAGGGCCACCAGACTTGCACTCCTGTCTATATCTCAACGCCCTCTATCAGAATCCATAGTTTCGAGAAGATCTGAGAAACTTAATTTTCTGACCCAAAAAATCAATAAGTGGCCCCTTTGTGTTTTTTAGGGGGGAATTTTCACATTTCTCTGATCTTCTCCAAACTTTGGAATCAGATAGGGGGTGCAGATGCATAGACAGGAGCGCAGGTCTGGTGGCCCTAGAGCCTTCCAGAGCTAAACGAGAACCCAAAACACAAAAACGTACCAGCTCTCATTTACGTAGTGGCCCCCAAATAACGGGTCCAGGAGAACTGCCTTTTCTATGCAAATTATGCGCTTAAATCACCTGAAAGGTAGGAACAGACCAGGGAGGGACGGTAGGGACAGACCAGGGAGGGATGGGAGGGAAAGACCAGGGAGGGACGGGAGGGACAGACCAGGGAGGGACGGGAGGGACAGACCAGGGAGGGACGGTAGGGACAGACCAGGGAGGGACGGGAGGGACAGACCAGGGTGGGACGGGAGGGACAGACCAGGGAGGGATGGGAGGGACAGACCAGGGAGGGACGGGAGGGAAAGACATGGGAGGGACGGGAGGGACAGACCAGGGTGGGACGGGAGGGACAGACCAGGTTGGGACGGGAGGGACAGACCAGGGAGGGACGGGAGGGACAACCCAGGGAGGGACGGAAGGAACAGACCAGGGAGGAACGGGAGGGACAGACCAGGGAGGGACGGTAGGGTCAGACCAGGGTGGGTCTGTAGGGACAGACCAGGTAGGGATGGTAGGGACAGACCAGGGTGGGTCTGTAGTGACAGACCAGGGAGGGATGGGAGGGACAGACCAGGGAGGGACAGGAGGGAAGGAGGGACAGACCAGGTTGGGACGGTAGGGACAAACCAGGGAGGGATGGGAGGGACAGACCAGGGAGGGACGGTAGGGACAGACCAGGGTGGGTTGGTAGGGACAGACCGGGGAGGGATGGGAGGGACAGACCAGGGTGGGTTGGTAGGGACAGACCAGGGAGGGAAGGAGGGACAGACCAGGGAGGGACGGTAGGGACAGACCAGGGTGGGTTGGTAGGGACAGATCAAGGAGGGACGTTAGGGGCAGGACAAGGAGGGACAGAAAGTTCAGGAGGCCGGGGCGGCCCACAGAGTTCATCCACCCTGTTATCAGTTTCATCCATTTCATATTTCCAATGCAAATTGATATTAAATGTGAAATATAATCTATAAACACTGTCTTCGGACCGGTTATCTGGCAGCTCTAAATAAATGGGAAGTTTTATGTTGTGTTTTTGGCTCCCGTTCAGCTCTTGAAGGCTCTAGGGCCACCAGACTTGCACTCCTGTCTATATCTCAACGCCCTCTATCAGAATCCATAGTTTCGAGAAGATCTGAGAAACTTAAATTTCTGACCCAAAAAATCAATAAGTGGTACCCCTTTGTGTTTTTTGGGGGGAAATTTGTGTTCACTTCAGCTTCTGCTTTAAAACGCGCAGTGGTGTGTGTGTTGTGTTCACTTCAGCTTCTGCTTTAATACACGCAGTGGTGTGTGTGTGTTGTGTTCACTTCAGCTTCTGCTTTAAAACACGCAGTGGTGTGTGTGTGTGTGTTGTGTTCACTTCAGCTTCTGCTTTAATACACGCAGTGGTGTGTGTGTGTGTTGTGTTCACTTCAGCTTCTGCTTTAATACACGCAGTGGTGTGTGTGTGTGTGTTGTGTTCACTTCAGCTTCTGCTTTAAAACACGCAGTGGTGTGTGTGTGTAGTGTTCACTTCAGCTTCTGCTTTAAAACACACAGTGGTGTGTGTGTGTTGTGTTCACTTCAGCTTCTGCTTTAAAACACGCAGTGGTGTGTGTGTGTGTGTAGTGTTCACTTCAGCTTCTGCTTTAAAACACGCAGTGGTGTGTGTGTGTGTGTGTGTAGTTTTCTCTTCAGCTTCTGCTTTAAAACACGCAGTGGTGTGTGTAGTGTTCACTTCAGCTTCTGCTTTAAAACACGCAGTAGTGTGTGTGTGTGTAGTGTTCACTTCAGCTTCTGCTTTAAAACACGCAGTGGTGTGTGTAGTGTTCACTTCAGCTTCTGCTTTAAAACACGCCGTGGTGTGTGTGTGTGTAGTGTTCACTTCAGCTTCTGCTTTAAAACACGCAGTGGTGTGTGTGTAGTGTTCACTTCAGCTTCTGCTTTAAAACACGCAGTGGTGTGTGTGTGTGTGTGTAGTGTTCACTTTGGACCGGAGGATTATTATCCCAGTGATATGATTGAGTCAAACATTACAATACTCATGTGAAGGATGATATTAAACGAATACACACGATGCTTCTTTGCCGTTGTTTTTACATGGATCAAGTTCAACATTGATTTGATATAAAGTATGTACATTAACACAAATGCAAACAGTCTCACACTGTACAAAAAAGTTTGGAATTATGTGCTGGTAATGTAAATATTTTATTCAAGCCATGTATGTGCTCAAGTTGTCACAGGGTGCTTTTGTGTTCATGTTTCATGTTCATGTTTTTGAGATCATGTTCACTGTCATGTTTCTTAGTTTGCTTTGTTCACTTATGCTGTCAAGTCATGTCTTTTGTTTGATGTACTTCACCAAGTGTACACTACCTAGTGTACTTCACATAGTGTACACTAACTAGTGTACTTCACCTAGTGTACACTACCTAGAGTACTTCACCTAGTGTACACTACCTAGTGTGCACTACTTAGTGTACACTAACTAGTGTACTTCACATAGTGTACACTACCTAGTGTGCACTACTTAGTGTACACTACCTAGTGTACTTCACATAGTGTACACTACCTAGTGTGCACTACCTAGAGTACTTCACCTAGTGTACACTACCTAGTGTACTTCACATAGTGTACAATAACTAGTGTACTTCACCTAGTGTACACTACCTAGTGTGCACTACTTAGTGTACACTACCTAGTGTACTTCACCTAGTGTACACTACTTAGTGTGCACTACTTAGTGTACACTACCTAGTGTACTTCACATAGTGTACACTACCTAGTGTACTTCACATAGTGTGCACTACTTAGTGTACACTACCTAGTGTACACTACCTAGTGTGCACTACCTAGAGTACTTCACCTGGTGTACACTACCTAGAGTACTTCACCTAGTGTACACTACCTAGTGTACTTCACATAGTTAGCACTACTTAGTGTGCACTACTTAGTGTACACTACCTAGAGTACTTCACCTCGTGTAAACTACCTAGAGTACTTCACCTAGTGTACACTACATAGTGTACTTCACATAGTTAGCACTACTTAGTGTACACTACCTAGAGTACTTCACGTAGTGTACACTACCTAGTGTGCACTACTTAGTGTACACTACCTAGAGTACTTCACCTAGTGTACTTCACCTAGTGTACACTACTTAGTGTACACTACCTAGAGTACTTCACCTAGTGTACTTCACATAGTGTACACTACCTAGTGTGCACTACCTACAGTCCCTGACAAAAGTCTTATCGCTTGTGTGCAAATTGACCTAAAGTGCCGCTGAAATATATTTCTAATCAAGATTTTTTTACAAGAACTGGCTCATTTTAATCCCACCAGCTTTTGTGATAATGTTTCAGTGAAAAACTAAACTTTCAAAAAGTATTCTAATATCCACAGCTTGGTAAAGCCCATTGAGTCAATTTTTGCAAAGACATAATTGTTGTCACCTTGTCATATGAGCTTCACCTGTGACTAATAATGGATCAATTAGGTCTCAAGTGTATATAAAAAGAACCCCAGTACGCTAGACCTTCACATCAACTGCAACTAGACCTCTGCAAACATGCCTAAGATTCACCCTGAGACTAAAGTTTTGATTATCAACAGGGCTGAAGACCAGATCCACTGCTGATGTGGCAGACACCTTCAATGTGTCTCAGCGTCAGGTACAGAGGATAAAAAAAGATTTGAAGAGACTGGAGACGTTTTTGACAAGCCCAGGTCAGGCAGACCCCGCAAGACAACTGCTCGAGAGGACCGTTTGTTAGCTCGAAAATCCAAGGCCAGCCCATTTTCCACTGCAGCAGAGCTCCACGAGACCTGGTCACCTGAAGTCCCTGTGTCAACCAGAACAGTTTGTCGGATTCTGTCTCGAAATGGCCTCCATGGTCGAATCAGTGCCCAGAAGCCAGCACTAAACAAAAGACAATTGAAAAACCGTGTGGCATTTGCCAAGGCCCACAGCCTGCTAAAAGGATGGACGCTGAAAAAGTGGCAGAAGGTGGATTTTTCAGATGAATCTTCTGTTGAATTACACCACAGTCGCTGCAAATATTGCAGGAGACCTACTGGTGCCTGAATGGATCCGAGATTCACCCAGAAAACAGTGAAGTTTGGTGGCGGAAAAATCATGGTCTGGGGTTACATCCAGTATGGGGGTGTGCGAGAGATCTGCAGGGTGGAAGGCAACATCAATAGTCTAAAATACCAAGAAATCTTAGCTAACTCTTATATTCCCAACCATAAAAGGGGCCAAATTCTGCAGCAGGACGGTGCTCCATCGCATACTTCATGGAAGTCGTACAAGATATTAAATTTGGATATCACAGCACCACAACTTAATTTGCTGACATATTTTTGTATTTGCAGTAAATTTGTTCAATTTCAAAAACTTTTTTGACAAAACTTTTGTCTTGCCAAAATATCACCTTTCTGTCTTGATTAAATGATAAATATTTTTTCTGTGAACATTATTTATTTCAGTGCATTAAACATCATTTGGGAGGGTTTTAGCTTTTCATATGAGCTATTTCTAACACCAATTAATTAATTAAAAGTCAGGTTAATATCAGGTATTTCTAGAAAATAGATAAGCGACAAGACTTTTGTCAGGGACTGTAGAGTACTTCACCTAGTGTACACTACTTCACATAGTGTACACTACCTAGTGTTCTTCACCTAGTGTACACTACCTAGTGTGCACTACTTAGTGTACTTCACCTAGTGTGGACTACCGACTGTACTTCACCTAGTGTACACTTCTTAGTGTACTTCACCTAGTGTACTTCACATAGTGTACACTACCTAGTGTTCACTATCTAGTGTACTTCACCTAGTGTACACTACCTAGTGTACTTCACATAGTGTACACTACCTAGAGTACTTCACCTAGTGTACACTACCTAGAGTACTTTACCTAGTGTACACTACCTAGAGTACTTTACCTAGTGTACACTACCTAATGTGCACTACGTAGTGTATACTTCCTAGTGTGCACTACTTAGTGTACTTCATCTAGTGTGCACTACCTACTGTACTACACCTAGTGTACACTTCTTAGTGTACTTCACCTAGTGTACTTCACATAGTGTACACTAATTAGTGTGCACTACCTTGTGTACTTCATCTAGTGTACACTACCTAGTGTACTTCACCTAGTGTACTCCACTTAGTGTACATCCCCTAGTGTACTTCACCTAATGTGCACTACGTCATGTACACTTCCTACTGTACTTCAACTAGTGTACACTACCTAGTACACTACCTTCAGCCTGGCTCCCCATCGGAACTAAGCGGGTTCTAGACAGGATGTGAAGTGAATTGCAGGCATTTTTTTGAAACACTCGATTGTTATTAGAGGATGCTTTAGGTAGGCCAGTCTTAGTTGTTTACTCACAGGCCTGTATAGCAGTTTCATGAAAGTGAGACCTTTTTGGAAAAAAGCCGATTGTTACTGGAAGATTATTTAGTGAGGCCAGTAGGGTGTTTTCACACTAGCAGAATATGTGGGAGAGAGCTGCTATAGTTTGAGAAGACTGTAATGTAATGCAGGTGGTAGCTCATTCTGAGGGGCATTTTGAGCCACTCAGAATTTTCTGCCTTTCCATATGGATCGTTTTATCAAGACAGAACACATCTGTTCTACTCTACCCATGGCCAAAGCCTGGTCCCCCACCGAAACTAAGGGGTTCTAGCCAGAATGTAATGGCCCTCATTTATCAAAAGTGCGTACACCAAATATCCAGCGTACACCTTGCGTACACCCAAACCCACGGTGACTTTGAGATTTATCAATATGGACGTTGGCGTACGGCACGCTCAAATCCTACACCAGCTCAGGAGGTAGTGTACGCACACACACACACACACACACACACACACACTCAAATCCTACGGCAGCTCAGGAGGTGGTGTACACACACACACACACTCCAATCCTACGGCAGCTCAGGAGGTGGTGTACACACACACACACACACACACACACTCCAATCCTACGGCAGCTCAGGAGGTGGTGTACACACACACACACACACACACATACACACTCCAATCCTACGGCATTTTGAGTTAGTGCGAAAATGCGCAGAAAAACAATTCCTAACACCACAAAACGCACTGACAAAGATATGCTATATTATGACCCACTGTAAAAAACAACAACAACAACAACAACAACATTGTAATTATAAACTTCAGTGTTTATTTTTGTGCAGCATAGACGTCAATGTTTAATTTGTGTGACTATAGGCTACCAAAGCAGAGGCATGTACTCGCGAGCCTGAGCGGCAGCTGCGCACGGACGGGGACTGAATAATTCAGACTGACAAAATAATAAAAATTACATTCTTCTTCTTTTAAATATTAATAAAATAAATAATAACGACATTCTTCTTCTAAATAACAATAAGCGTCATTAATAATAAAAATCATAATAATAATAATAAAAAGAATCTTACAAATAGGCTACTCCACATCCTCATCATATCGTACACCCCAATACATGTGCCGTGATACGAAATTAAATGCTAATGGTTTCAAAACATGTGCTGTAAAATAATGCACTGAGGTAATTTATCATCCAAACAGCTTTAAACTGCTGGAGTGCTTCTCAACCTCCACACTATTAACAGAACTCGTAATTTGGGTCCATATTTGTTTGTTTTTGTGGGCCACCTTTAATCTCACTCTTTAAACTCCCAAATAAAAAAAATCGCTTTTTTCCACGTGATGGTCTCGATGGGCGCGTCTCAAATTTAATCCCACGGCACAAAATATCTGATCAGGTCCCACGGCAGACCTCTACTCTGGAGCCCACAGTCACAGGAAAACCATCTACACTGCACAGAAACATGTCTTGTATATTGTCTAGTCATATTTCTAAGAGGGAGGAGCTTCTCTAATGTAATTGGCTCAGTTCTTCAGTCTTTCCCCCTCTAACATAGTGTTGCTTTTGTCTGAGAACTACCAAGTTAGCAGATGTTAGAGATCTGACCTGCATTGTGCCAGAAGGTGGAGCTCCAGGAACCATTGTAGTTCAGTCTCAGCTCAGATTAAAAACAGAGCAGACAGTCTTACATTGAGTCACTTATACTCTAGTAACTGTAAGTCTTGACTCTCAGAGTCACTGTCTCTTATTAGTGCAGATGTTGCTCCTGGTATTCGATATATCCTCTCTTCTAAGAGGTGAGGGTTTAATAATGATTACTGTGCAAGTGTTTATTCTCCTTATCCTCTTGACAATCTGAATTAGTCCATTACAAATAATTGTGTGTGTTTGTTGCTGCAGATGTGCTAACACCATTCCTCACAGAGAAACATGTTTTGGAAGGAAAAGATGTTACACTGATCTGCAACTACAGTGGCAGTGTTCAGAGTTTGCAGTGGTACCGTCAGTATCCCGGATCCAAACCTGAACACCTCATTTTGATCTTTGAGACCCAATCAGAGTCGTCTCTCCGTCTGACCGCTGCTGCTGATAAAGCCGTCAAACATATGAATCTGACGATCTCTTCTACAGAAGTCTCAGACTCTGCCATGAGTGCCCTGAGGCCCACAGGGACAGGAAACACAACTGCACCCTACATCTTAAGCACCTTCTCTTCATGTTTCTATTGCAAAGTTATATTTCTAAGAGAGTTATTCTCTCTCTCTCTCTCTCTCTCTCTCTCTCTCTCTCTCTCTCTCTCTCTCTCTCTCTCTCTCTCTCTCGTCTCCCTGTGATATTTGATTATGCTGCAAATATGGTATGTAAATGTAAAATATAGCCATTTGAGATTATTGACCATTTCCAGATGGGATTTGTTTTACATGTATTTCTTGTTTTCATGTTTTACTTTTATTTACTTCAAGGACATCCTTCAAAGAGAACAGTAATTTAGATCTGGCTAAGAATGTAGTTATAATCCATACAAAAATGGACTGCAAAATATCAAGATAAGATCGAACACGCAGTGACCTTCACCCACCAATCGTTAGCCTCCACTAGGACGATTTGGGCAGCCGTTCAAAATGGTGACCCGGCGACGTGATGTTGCTACTCTCAGACGGAGATATGAACAACGCCTTTTCAGCAAAGTATTGAATTTTAAAATCAACAAGATGTTTGATCTTCTCTATCTTCAGCTGTTCTGGTTAGTCAAATTATTTTTGCCTTTGTAGAAATGTTTAGAGAAAAACAGACCATCCCATATAGACACATGAATAGAATGGGCCGGAACACCCAATGTTAGACCGTAACCGTATTCCAGTGGGGTTTAAGAATTTAGATACAATCACATATCAGGGACAAGATAGTGACAGCGCAGAAGAGGAATTAAAACTCATGTTATTTCATTACCTAGAGTACTACACTATTTAGAGAACTTTATTACCTAGTGTATTTCACTATATAGTGTACACTACCTAGTGCACTTCACTAACTAGAGCACCTCACTACCTAGTGTACCTCATTACCTAGCAGACAGGGGGACTTGTGACTTGTGACTCGAGTCGCTATTTTTATGACTTGTGACTTGACTTGACAAAATAGAAAACACTTGAGACTTGACTCGGACTTGGAAGTTAAAGACTCGGGACTTGACTTGACTTGAGACACGATGACTTGAATGACTTGAGTGTTAATCACATCATGTTTTCAGTTTGAATATAAAATATATAAATTATTTAATAAACATAAAGTTGGCCCAGCTGGAGCGCAGGCTGAGAACAGCGCTGTCATGACTGGATCACGACACTATCATCAGTCAAGCCCTCTCGTACCTTACACACACCACGCCCACTTATCAGATATCACATCAACATGTCAGCCGGAGGGATACCGAGGGTCATCGCTTTCGGCTTCAACAATTATTCGGAAGATGGCAAAAGACAAACTTTACACACACGAACGTTACCCGTTGCAAGACATGCAACATAAAATTCACGGACAGCCACATGACAACCTCAATCATCCGTCATTTGAAGAGCCAGTCTGCCCAATAAGGTTAGTTGGTAGTTAGCTAATGTATAGCTAAAGTATAACTCCAGCCATTAACCCTCATACCATGTTGGGGACAAATGTAACGAGTACAAGACTCTGCCATCTGCCATCCGGATGAGGATGAGGCGATGCACGGGAAAGCTTGTGCTATGGGCGTGGGTTGGAGCCAGCGGGGAATGACAAACAAACGACCCGCAAGAGTCTTCCCCCAGTCTCATTGTGCTCTACTTTTATTGGTTAGTCGCATCGCATTCAAATGATTATTTTGCTTAAAGATGGGAATCAGTCAGCTTTTTTGACATACAACATTTTTTCAGCTTTTTTTCAACTAAGTTTTCTCAAGTGCGGTGATGTATTTCCAAATGAAAGGGAATATTAAATGGAGGGCAGGGTTTGACTTTAGCCCCTCCTCTCCATCTCTCGCTCATAGCAGACTAACGTTTGGAGGGGTGTGGTTACGCATTTTAAAACCTAAACTGTCAAACTGCCGTCATCTAAGTAGGAATTTAAAAAAAATCTGTGTATTTTAACACATTAACTTGCATGGATTAATTTATCACACTAAAACCTGTAATATGTGCTAACAAAGTAAATAGGGCCAATTTTGATTTCATGAGGACTTTAAGTGTATCTGGGCCGTTCAGCTGAATGACATTCACAGGTACAGACGCTCAGAGTCAGGTGTGTGTTTCTCACTGCGCTCCACTAGGAGGCGCTCTTCAGTTTCTAGTGTCCATCAGAGCCTCTTCTATTCTACATCTGACACTAACTAATACAGTACAGGTGTGTGTTTCTCACTGCGCTCCACTAGGAGGAGCTCTTCAGTTTCTAGTGTCCCTCAGAGCCTCTTCTATTCTACATCTGACACTAACTAATACAGTACAGGTGTGTGTTTCTCACTGCGCTCCACTAGGAGGAGCTCTTCAGTTTCTAGTGTCCATCAGAGCCTCTTCTATTCTACATCTGACACTAACTAATACAGTACCGGTGTGTGTTTCTCACTGCGCTCCACTAGGAGGAGCTCTTCAGTTTCTAGTGTCCGTCAGAGCCTCTTCTATTCTACATCTGACACTAACTAATACAGTACCGGTGTGTGTTTCTCACTGCGCTCCACTAGGAGGAACTCTTCAGTTTCTAGTGTCCGTCAGAGCCTCTCATATTCTACATCTGACACTAACTAATACAGTACAGGTCTGTGTTTCTCACTGCGCTCCACTAGGAGGAACTCTTCAGTTTCTAGTGTCCGTCAGAGCCTCTCATATTCTACATCTGACACTAACTAATACAGTACAGGTCTGTGTTTCTCACTGCGCTCCACTAGGAGGTGCTCTTTAGTTTCTAGTGTCCATCAGAGCCTCTTCTATTCTACATCTGACACTAACTAATACAGTACCGGTGTGTGTTTCTCACTGCGCTCCACTAGGAGGCGCTCTTCAGTTTCTAGTGTCCATCAGAGCATCTTCTATTCTACATCTGACACTAACTAATACAGTACAGGTGTGTGTTTGTCGAGGTACAGCTCTGAGATACCCAGGCAGATTCCTCTGCTTAACCGTCTGAGCTCTGAGCTCTACATCAGAGCATTCGAAGAGTCTTCAGATTCAGCTTCTGTTTTGTACAGAACAAACAGCACAGGTTTACCCTGACAGATAATTAATTAATTGTCAGTGTAATCTCTTAGCTCTAGTAACACGACTACACCTGGGAGCGTGTGTAAAACAGTCTTTATTTTTATCATCACATCACATTTTAAAAGAAGTTCATGCAGTAATCTGAAGGGTGACTATTATCACAAATCATCACAAATTCATAAAATAATCGTAAGAGATTATGCATGATTCCTAACAGGTAAGTAACAATAACAGGCTCCAGATAAATAAGGAAGAGAGTTTGATCTGAGCCGGATTTCTGAAGCGATTACAGGATATAAGAACACATGTTGCGTATCGAAACCAACAGAAAGATCAGCTATACACAGGGAAGTAAACACGCACTTAAATAACAGAGAACAGAGTAACAAATATACACAGACGGGTGTTATTTACGCACTTCTAAGCATCGCAGTGTTAGTGTATATTTGGAAATGTTTCCCGAAATGTCCCAGATCCCAATAGAGAGAAAAGGCCTTAATCCAGATCGTCTGTAATCCCAGACCGGCCGTGTGTGTCCGGATCAGAACCGCAGCCGTCCGCTCTCGGTGTCCTGGAGAAAACACAGGAGAAACCAATCACAAACCAACTCATAGCCTTTTCAGAAAGGTTACAAATCCTATAAACGTATAAACATTGGACCTTCAAGAGCAGACCACAACTAACCCTTTCCTTTAACCCCTATGATAAACCATGTCTGAAAGATTAATTGTCAATTGCCACATCAAGATTAATCTCTTGCTCAGTTGTAATTTGCTTTGGTTAAAAGTGTCTGCTAAATAAAAAAAATACAACAGCTTGTCACTGAGGCAAACCCCTTAAAAGTAAAATTTTTATACCCCTAAAAGGAGCTTGTGAACAGCATGGAGTATTAATATACGCCTTCGGGGGGAATAAGGCGACAGATGTCCCTCTCTGGGTTCAGTTGAGGTGCATAAATGTACTTTTCTCTGGTAAAGTCCCTCCCAGGGTTAGGCTGAGGTGTATTAATGCACTTTTCTCTGGTGAATGTAGGCCATCAGGACAGGTGAGTCCGTGGATCTACAGGTTCGCAGATGCTGCAGGGATTACCCTGAGCTCAGATTAACAGATGATCAGATTAACACAAGACTCTGTTTCAGACCTCAGTCATGTAACACACATGTACTGTACACTTTCTTCATAAACTGCTTTCTTTATCTTGTCATCTCAATCAGTCTTTGTTTTCCTCTCGCTGAAGCAGAACTGTTTTCACTTCGCAGTGATGAGGAATATCCAATCTTAAGGGATTTCCAGTTTTTCTGGGTTTCTGCAGGGCTTTCCCCTTGACTGGCACTACACTTACATGAAGATGAAACAAGTTTACGTCCAAGATGACTGATTTGAAATATGGAGGGTGTCAGACAAATTAGTCCAGTTCTGTCAACACTGCACTGGCTCCCTATTAAACATTGCATACTTTTTAAAATCCTGCTTATTACTCAAAGCACTAAATGGTTTAGCTCCGGTACTTAAGCGAGCTCTTAACACATTATACTCCATCACGTCTACTGCGGTCTCAAAACTCTGGCCAGTTAATCATACCTAGAATATCTAAATCAACTGCAGGCGGTCGATCATTTTCCTATTTAGCTCCTAAACTCTGGAACAGTCTTCCTAGCATTGTTCGGGAGGCAGACACACTCTGTCAGTTTAAATCTAGACTAAAAACACATCTCTTTACTATGGCACACACACAGAACATTATTAACTCTCATTATTCAGATCAATTGACTGATTGTTCGGCTGCATTAACTAGGTCAGCCGGAACCGGGAACACTTCCCATAACACCTGATGGACTCGTTACATCATCAGAAGAGCAGCATCTACGCTAATGTTAGTCTCTCTGTTTATCCCGAGGTTTATCCCGGATCCGGGCCGTGTCCAGATCGGATGGTGGACCTGCGCTTGGACATGACCAGCTCATCCTGGAGTGTCTGCTGAGCCGTGTCAATTGGTGTCTCCTCTGAATTTGCCTCACCGGCACGTCATGCTCAATAAACCCGTCTCCGGGTTTATGTATTCATACTCTTGTGTAATCGACGCACCATCCTAAATAAAGTCTGGTTTCTCCCAAGGTTTATTTTTCTCCATCATGCCCTGATGGAGTTTCGGTTCCTTTGGTCGCCTTTGGCTTGGCTTGCTCAGTTGGGGACACTAACATTATGATCATTATGAAGTTATTCAACTAAATATACAAATAAAATTTATGAATTAGCTTTTAATAAATTCTGTAAACTATAATACTGATCTGCCAACATTGTCTCTCTCTGATAAATTAAAATAAGCTGATAACATCACTGTTTACTCCAGAACGACTGTACAGCCAAATCTAATTCTGCTGCAGTATTGTCCTGTTTAACACTGAAGCTGCTCTGACACAATCGTGATTGTAAAAGCGCTATATAAATAAAGTTGATTGATTGATTGATTGATTGATTGATTGATTGATTGATTGATTGATTGATTGATTGATGAAACCATATGTGATATAAATGCCAATTATTGAATTCAATTCAATGTGAGAGTTTCAGTAGGAAGGGTTTATAACATTATACAATTATTTAATATTATAAAAGACACCAATAAATACAATAATGAAGGCTAATATTTGGAGTACAGTTGCCAGGAAACATGTTAGACTAGAATATTAATATAGAACTCATCCAGAATTACCTTTTTATGTTCACTTAAATCACTGTTCACGTGAGGTTCAATAAAATATAAGGGTCACTCCAGTTATCCAGGAATATTTTGGCTTTGTTGTTTTTAAGGGAAAAGTACATGGTGTTCATGTTTTTAGGATTCTAACACAATAGTGATATGTTAACTATTAGAAATAAATATTGGTCAAGCTCAGGGATTCAAAAAATAATAATTATGGGATAGATTGTTCAGACGCACTTAGGGACAGATACAGTTATCACAAAATATTAATAATGTAAATTTTAAACAATGAGATTTTTGTGGATCGTATTCAGTGCATCCAGAAAGTATTCACAGCTTCACTTTTTCAGAATTGTGTTGTGTTACAGCCTTTTTCCAAAATGGGTTAAATTCATTATTTTCCTCAAAATTCTACAAACAATACACCATAATGCCAATGTGAAAGAAGATTGTTTAAAATCTTTGCAAATGTATAATTTAAAAAACAAACTAAAAAACAATCATGTCCATCAGTATTCTCAGCCTCAGGTCTTCCTGAGTTTGATGCTCAATCTCGGCACTCCTATTTCTGGGCAGTTTCTCCCATACTTCTGTGCAGGACTTCTCAAGCTTTATCAGGATGGATGAGGAGCATCAGAGCACAGCCATTTTCAGATCTCCAGAGATGTTCAATCGGGCTCAAGTCTGGGCTCTGGCTGGGCCACTTAAGGACAGACTCTTCCCAGAGTTGTCCCAAGCTGAAGAGATGGCTGTTCTACTGGAAGGTTCTCCTCACTCCACAGAGAAACACTGGAGCTCTGTCAGACTGACCATCGGGTTCTTGGTCTCCTCTTTGACTAAATCCGTTCTTCCCCCGATCATTCAGTTTGGCTGGAGGGCAGCTCTAGGAAGAGCTCTGGCGGGTCCAAAATCTTTCCGTTTTACAGATAATGGAGGCCACTGAGCTCATCGGGACCTTTAGCCACAGAAATGTTTTTGTGGCCTTCCCCAATCTGTGACTTGATACAATCCTGTCTCTGAGTCTACAGACAATCCCGTCATGGCTTGGTTCATGCTCGGACATATACTGTTTACTGTGGGACCTTATATAGACAGGTGTGTGCATTTTCAAATCATGTCCAATCTTCTGAATTGACCACAGGTAGGCTCCAGTCAAGCTGTAGAAACATCTCAAGGATGATCAGAGGAAACAGGAGCCCCTGAGCTCAGTGTCTAGTGTCATTGCAAAGGTTGGAAATACTGGACATGGGATTTTCTTTCTTTTTTTTTAATACATTTGCAACGATTTCAAACAAACTTATTTCACATTGTCATAATATGAACATAATAGGAATATTGTTTGAAGAATTTTGAGGAAAGTAATGAATTTTATCCATTTTGGATTAAAACTGTAATACAACAAAATGTGGGAAAAGTGAAGCTCTTGTTATGAATGCTGTTAATGCTCCTCACCTGCTACCATAAGACATAAGTATGCAAAATATTTAACGTGGCTGTCAAATTATTATTAAAATGACTTGTCTAACAGGAACAGAGCATAACAGGTTCTAACGGTGGAGGAGCTTTTCGCCTTTTTTCTGCATGGTTTGGTATCAGTAATGTGTGGAACTGCACCTATATAATATTGTGTATGTATATATATATATATATATATATATATAGAGAGAGAGAGAGAGAGAGAGAGAGAGAGAGAGAGAGAGAGAGAGAGACAGACAGACAGACAGACAGACAGACAGACAGACAGACAGACAGACAGACAGACAGACAGACAGACAGACAGACAGACAGACAGACAGACCGACCGACCGACCCACAGACAGACAGACAGACAGACAGACAGACAGACAGACAGACAGATAGATAGATAGATAGATAGATAGATAGATAGATAGATAGATAGATAGATAGATAGATAGATAGATAGATAGATCGTCCCCGGTTACGTATGTAACCTTAGTTCCCTGAGAACAGGGAACAAGACGCTGCGTCAGCTGACGCTACGAGGAACGCCTTCAGCGTGACAGGTGTCTGAAATCGCTATCAAATCACAATCCTACTGACCGTTGGCAGCTGGTGATGTCATCACCGTGCGACCAGGAAGTATAAAAGGGCACCGTGCCAACATGACGCTATCCGCTTCGTCTGAAGGGACCTCAGCGGAATACACGTTCTATACGCCGCTGAGCGCGCGCCTCGCCTCTCTGAACCTTCCCACCACCGCCTCAACGGAGGTGCCGAAAAGCTCAGAGGGCGAGACCGGGGCATTGAGGAGAAAGGCCTTTTCTTTCACCCCGATGTCCACCAGGTTCAGCCACAGATGCCTCTCCGTGGCGACCATAGCCGCCATCGACCGTCCGAGATCTGTGGTGCGGCACAACTCAGCCATCGCATCAGGGGGTAGGCCCTCCCCCTGATCGAGGTCCCTCAGCAGGTCAGCTTGATAAGCCTGCAACAACGCCATTGTGTGCAAAGCCGTCGCCGCCTGACCCGCCGACGTGTATGCCCTGCAATTAAGACGCAAAGTCGTCTTTAATGGTTTCGATGGCAGGGCTGGAGCTCTTAGTGTCGATGGCCGCCTGGACGCGAGATAGTTCGCGAATGTCTCGTCGATGGGCGGCATAGACACATACCCTGCCTCGGCCAATCCCTCGACATCAGCGAAGTTAAAACGCTGATGTCGATGGATTCGCGCCGAGTAGGGTTTCTTCCATGCCCCTACGACCTGCTCGTGAACCTCCCGCGCGTGCTCTTCCCCAGGCAGAGCACACAAAGGGTGTGTGTGTCCTCAGGCGTGAGAAACCTGGGACACGGATCAGCGCAATTCCTGTACGCTCCCTTCAACTTACGTGTGCATTTCATTTTAAACAGACTTTCTAGCGAACCAGACAGAACAGTTCCTGAAGACGAAAGGATGGCGTCATGTTGGTACGGTGCCCTTTTATACTTCCTGGTCGCACAGTGATGACATCACCAGCTGCCGACGGTCAGTAGGATTGTGATTTGATAGCGATTTCAGACACCTGTCACGCTGAAGGCGTTCCCCGTAGCGTCAGCTGATGCAGCGTGAGTTCCCTTTCGAAAGGGATAGATAGATAGATAGATAGATAGATAGATAGATAGATAGATAGATAGATAGATAGATAGATAGATAGATAGATAGATAGATAGATAGATAGATAGATAGATAGATAGATAGATAGATAGATAGATAGACACAAAGATGGTGGTAAACATAACATAAATCTGCATTATTTGTCCTTTTGATCTTTCATTAAAAAATTCACAAATATCTAACCCTTTTATTCAATCAATCAATCAATCAGCTTTATTTAATTTTACAATGCCGATTGTGTCAAAGCAGCTTCACAGTGTCAAACACGACAATATTGCAACAAAATTAGATTTGGCTGTACAGTCGTTCTGGAGTAAACAGTGATGTTATCAATTTATTATAATTTATCATAGAGCGACAATGTTGGCAGATCTGTATTATAGTTTATAGAATTAATTAAGACCTAATTAATTAATTTTATTTGTATAATTAGTTGAATAACTTTGATCATAATTTTAGTGTCCCCAATTGAGCAAGCCAAGCCAAAGGCGACCAAAGGAACCGAAACTCCATCAGGGCATGATGGAGAAAAATAAACCTTAGAGAAACCAGACTCAGTCAGGGTCTTTCATTGAAATAAAAGCTTTTCTCTAAAATGTGTAGGCCATAATTATTGGCACCCCTGGAATTATTTATGAATAAAATATCTCTGAATTATATTCCCATTGTTATAATATATTTTTAATCACACCAGGGTGACTATGGGCATGAGATTGTCCCACCATGACTTCTGTTCCTTAGGAAACACAAAGGCCAAACTCTCTTTATCACCATCACAATGAGCACCACCAAAGAATATAGTCCTGATGTGCAGCAAAAGATTCTTGAGCTTCACTAAACAGAAAGTGTCTGTGGAAAAGAGCGAAAACATTGGAATTCCCATTTCCATCAGCAGGGAAATAATTAAGAAGTTCAATCAACTAAAGAAGTTCTGAATCTGACACAGGACTATAGGATTGCTGAATCTGTATTTATATCGTCCAACCTGGTCTCATTAGAAAAACGTACTTGTGGCAACGTTTTTTTTGCAAACCACAAAATACGTACCGATATGTACATATTGCGAAAATTTCAAAGCGAAATGTCCACTGGGTGGCGCTAAAAGCTTATTGTTTTTCCGAAACAGATGTGCGTGAATCTGGCATGCTTTGTTATGTTGTTTTTTTAACATACACCCACACTAAATCCTAAACCGACCCCATAGTTTAAACAACCGCAAATGTGACAAAAATAAGATTGAATCCATGTCCTTTAGCTTGTGTTTTGAACTCGTCTTTGAGCTCTTTTATCATGACTAGTTTCTCACGGGATTCGTTCCCAAGCTTTCAGCATTGCAGGTACAAATCTGTACCAGCTGAGCTATAGAGCAATCTTAATAGGCCAGAAAATCTGAACATATGGAGTTGGTTAAGTGAAGCAAACTCCAAAATGTATTCGTTTACAAATCATAGACTATGGTAAAAACAAAAAAATAAAAAAATAAAACGATAAAAAAATACTTGCTGTTTTACTGCCTCTAGTGTTAATTTATGTGGAAACTGCAGTGATATGCACCTATTGGTATGCATTTTGTGGTTTGCAAAAACGTTGCCATGCAGTAAGAGAAGGAGACAAAGACTCTCAGCGATCACAGAGATTAGTTCAGTCTTGGGCTCAGAAAGAATAAAAACTCTCTTAAAAAGCTCCTACATCACCACATGCTGTCACTCATCCAGAAACTCCAGCACATTCGGCCCCGACTGGAGCTTCAGACAGGCCTTCTCTGTGATCAGATGACACTAAAACAAGAGCTTTTCTGCAGCAGATGGGATATATGGAGGGCCTGGACATCTTGGTCAGACACATGGTATCGTGGATTCTACCAAATACCAACAGATTAATTAAAACCTGATGCCTCTGCTAGAAATCTTATAATGGGTCATGGTTGGATCTTTCATCAGAACAACGATCTGAAAGAAACATCAATCTAAACACGCAGATGTGTCCTTGAGCACAGACTGAAGTCCCAGTCCCTGACCCTAACATGATAGAGAATAAGTGAACTGAAGAGAAGAGCTGATATTAACATAATTTAATGATATATAAACATAATTTAAACATATTTTGAGGTTTTTAATCAGTTCATGGTTTAGAGTTGTATAATTATATACACATGATAAAATTGAATGCATTTATCAATAAAAA
Source organism: Pseudorasbora parva (assembly GCF_024679245.1). Taxonomy (NCBI): domain Eukaryota; kingdom Metazoa; phylum Chordata; class Actinopteri; order Cypriniformes; family Gobionidae; genus Pseudorasbora; species Pseudorasbora parva. The sequence continues at coordinate 67,309 of NC_090186.1, forward strand.
GGTGTGTAAAATACAAAATGCTGTGTTCATTTCATAAATATTCATAAAACGGCCCAGTGTCAGCGTTTAGATACACTGATGTTTACACAGATGCAGCACGCAAACACATTCATTTCTCATTAACTTTTGATGACCCAAATTGATTACAGCAAATTCTTGACATTGCAGGCAGTAATGGGGTGAGGAAATCAGTTGTGCGGCAAACATTAGGAATTTTTACAATTACAGATATGTTCTTTCATTTTGAACTCAAATCAGTTGAACAATGCTGAGGGAGGGAGTTAAGAGTGTTTGCTTACTGAGATAGTAGCTGATATAGTAACTATAGCTACACTAAACCAAATACACAATGAAGACAGAGTTTAGCTCCAACCCTGATCAAACGCACCTACCTGAGATTTCCTAATGATCCTCAAGACATTGATTGCCATGTTCAGGTGTGTTTGATTAGAGTTAGAGCTAAACTCTGCAGGAAAGTGCATCTCTGGGCTAGATTTGAGGATCCCTGCACTCAATCCTTGAGCTATTTAGACCTTTATTGAGTTGTAGATTTGAATGATTCTGGAAGATACTCACCCCTCACAGGTCAGAGGTGTGGCATCACAGCCCAGACCCTGCTGTTGTTTGGCATTAGCCAATGACTGTGGCTGCTCACTGTGGGATGACATATGACCCGACGGACTGCGTCCCATAAAAGAGGTTTGAAGGCGAGGTCTCCCTCTGGCAGGTTCTCCCCATGGCCGAGGCAATGTAGACGTACATGAAGGTGTCCATGTGTGAGGGAGAGGCTGGTTCTCCTGACAGAACACGGCTCGAGCTTCAAAATATGACTGTGACCCAGAAATACTAGAGATGGCTGGAGTCCAGGATGTGGATGGAGGACTTGGCACTGGGTGGGGCAGAGTGGGACAGGAGGGTGGAAGCCGTGTCCTCGAGACCGGAGGGGTCGTGGGTGGGAGACCTCTGGAGTGCATAGTCTCACACTCATTGTGCTTTTTGCATCCGTGATGAGGCGTGGAACCTTGCAAACCTGCATCGTCCTTCTGTTGGATGCTGGATCCCTTCACAGCAGTAGTGGAGCGGCTCATGGCCCTGCCCTGAGCTAAAGTGCGGAGCCTTGGCCCTCTGCCCTGTGAATCCGGAGCCCTCTCCTCAGCAGCCGACCCTGCGCTAGCACAGCTGTAGTCCATGAGCATATCTGGGGGTGGAGGGGGCAGGCTGTCAATATCCAGATGCTCTGGTTTGTCAGCCGCTCTGGTGCTGAGGGTTCCTCTGCTGTTCTGTAGCTGTGGGAGACTGCATTTCTTGTGGCCCCTAACTCTTACTGGTCTTTGCTCTGAAGGACTTTGCCTTGAATTATCCTCCACCCCTTGGCTAAAAGTATTGATGAGCCTCTTGACAGCATTTCTCCCAGGTGGTTCTGGATTAAACTTTAGAGGAGAGCCAGGGGGAACTGCCCTACATGGCCCTCTGCTGCCATACTGGAGGCCATAGTACCTCGCTGAGCTCTGTCCTGCTGATGATTTAATCTTGGTCCGTACACGACCTCCCTGATCTCCATGATCTTTTCTCCTCCAGTGAGTTGTTTGCATGTTCCTGGGGTTTCCTTGTTCCTCATTAGGATCCGATTCTTCTGCTTTGCTACACAAACACTCAGCGGATTGTGAGCGCTTTGGTCGTCTTAAATGGCGGTGTTTCAGTTTCATCTGTAAGGTGTTGTCTGCGGTTTTTGGACGTCTGATTTTTCTCTTCAAGTTACTGGTCTTGACTTGATCTTGACCATCCTGATGTGGGGGAATGCTGGAGTTTGATTCAGAAGAACCACACATTGTTCCCCTTCTCCTGTCGTTCAACCTCACCAGCTCATCTTTACAACTGACCTCACCCTCAAGTTCTGCATCATCATCATCATCGTCATCATCATCATCATCATCTTCTCCATCATCATTGTCTGTACCTTCTTCATTGGCGTTAAGCAGCTGCTGATCTGGAGAGCAACTGGTGGCAGAGACAGTGTTTGCCCCTGATCCCGAGCTCCCTCTGGTCCGACGGAAGCCATTCTGACACTCATTATCCGCACCTATGCCGCTGTCCTCGCTGTGCAGCGCAGAATCATCTGGACCTGGTTTCCTCAGGGCAGCAGCTTCCACACGGGACAAAACCCGCTTCAGGCGCTCCTCAGCCACATGCTTAGCCAGCAGCTTCTCTCCTAACACCTGAGACAGAGACCCAAAGTATTCAGCTAGTTCCTGTAGGGCCGAGTCCCCCAGGCACTTCACAGAGTCTCCCACTGAGACCAACTGAACCGTGGAGTGAAGAAGCTTTTGCTGCAGCAGTTCGGAAGGAAGCTGGTTCAGGTCATTGCTGGATTTGGTCGTAACTGGATAGTCTTTAAGAAAAGTGGGCCATGTCATGTTGTGTCCATGTTCCCTCAGGAGCTGCTCTCCCTCTGTGGCCATTTCCTCCAAAGCCTGGTTGATCTCTTCATAGTGCAGGACTGCTGCAGCTACAGTGGTCCGCACTGAGAGCTGTGTCTGCGCCGCCTGGCCCAAGAGCCCCAAGAGAGACTCGTATTTCGATATGCTGGGGTTCACATATGCATAGGCTGCCTGGTGAGATTGCAATATCAACTGTGCCTTTGATTGCATGTAGGAATTTTTTCTCAGTTTCTGTTTTCTTTGCTTCCTCTGCTTTCCTTGCTTATCGTTTGTTCTTATCTCCTCTATTCCTTCTCTCAGGTTTTCTAAGATGCCATCTTGTGCACTCTGTCCATCCTGAAAACGGACCACATCTAGGATCTTCTCAGGAGCATCTTCATCGTGTGTCACAGTGGCATCACAAACTACATCAGTGACTGAGGATCTCTTACCTTGGCTTGGATTGTCTTGTATCTCTATTCCTTCTGAAGCAGTGTTTTTCTCTGCTTTGATTTGAGGTTGTGTCCCATCAGAGGGCAGGTCAGCATTTGTCTTGCTTTCTGGGGATCCTGGCAGCAAAGCTTTTTTGCTGAAGAGTTGACCTTTAGAGGGAGAGCAACCCATGGCGATGGGATACACCTGCTCCTTTTCTTCTGATCGATTGCAGATTTGAAAGTGGTGTGTCTGAGAAACTCAACTTGGCTCTTGTTTTTGCACCATAGCAGTTGTCTCCTGTTGTTCTTCACCTTGCCGCCAACAATCCCTGTGTTTCTCTGCTTATTACCAATGGCCAGTTGGTGTTTGTATGCCATAGAGAGCCCAGGATTGAAGCTTCCAGTCTCACACACACACACACACAATCACGCTACAGGAATTAAGCGCATGCCTAAGCCCATAAGCTCATCTCACTAATCAGATACCCTTCTGGTTACCTTGTCTCCTTTTCTTTTTAGCCCTGGTTAATTCAGATTTAATTAACATAATAAATGTGTTATAATCAAAATATATAGTAAAAATCTTCAGTGACTTCAGTTTTCATTAATAAAAAATGTTTAAGTGACAGATTTAACTTTGATTCTGTGAAACTGAACAACAACCAGCGTAGCACATGTGAATTAAGTTCAGTGTGGCTTGAGGTTGGAGTATTTATAGATGTTTACTTCTGACTGAAATCCTTCCTGGACTTCTGCCAATGACTGCAATCTGCTGGCAAAGAGCAGGATTTAAACAGGCCAAAAGATCCACAAGAATCACAAACAGTGGCAGATGCGGATAATGGCATTAAAGTTCAAAGCTCAAAAAAGTTTTTATTGTTTAATAAATGTACAGTTTTACATATACAATATGCAAAGAAACAATACAGAAGCAGGTGTGTAATGTCTGTACCAGGGTCAGATGCAGCAACAATTGGGTTCGTTATTTGCAGGATTACACACGGCACCATTACATTTAGTACATTATTACGCAAGTATAAATATGATATATATATATATATGTAAGCAAATCACCCTTTTAGCAACTTTCACCATGAATGTATTGAATTTATGTGGAATGTATGTAAAAGTACAGATCATTTAAGAAAGTCTGACAGGTTCAGTGTTCTGGTCAAGTCAAGTCAAGTCAAGTCAACTTTATTTATATAGTGCTTTTACAATGACGATTATTTCAAAGCAGCTTCAAAGTGTAAAACAGGACAATATTGCAGCAGAATTAGATTTGGCTGTACAGTCGTTCTGGAGTAAACAGTGATGTTATCAGCTTATTTTAATTTATCATAGAGCGACTATGTGGGCAGATCATAATTTAGTAAAAAAAATGTTTTGGGATATTTAGTTGAAAACGAAATGTTAGTGTCCCCAACTGAGCAAGCCAAGCTAAAGGCGACAGTGGCAAGAACCAAAGCTCCATCAGGGCATGATGGAGAAATACAAACCTTAGGAGAAACCAGGCTCAGTTCTCCTCTGGCCTATTAGCAAACAGTGTAGGATTATTATTCTGGCAATCTTACAGGTCAGAAATCATAGTGAAGGTTAGTTTGTGGCTGGAATTGCTGGGAGAAAGTAAGAAAACACTTTTCTTGTTATTTTGTAATGTGCCTTTGCCTCACCTGGACATGGCGGGATACTCTCGGCTCTATGCCGCCTCTATCCATATTAAAGAAATCATTATTTATAGCACTGGAAACATCTTTAGAAATCGCACTGATCTCTATCGCTGATGGACTAACACCAGGGCTGATGTTGCCGGAGTCGATCCGGCCCTCTTCATGTAATACGCTAATGTCTGCGAAGGCCGTGTCCTCATTAATGCGTCTAGCCAACCTCCCCATGATTGATGACCTCGAATTCTCCGACAGCTCCCACAGGACCATGTAACACTTCGGGACAAAATGACAGAAGATTATGCCATAGTTGGAGGCCAAGATGGCCGAAGCCTGAACAATGTGCCGCTGTTCGTTCTGGTTTCTTTCTATATAAATGGGAATAAAGCAAAGCCAGACAAACAGATGAATCAACATGCTGAAGATGATGACGCCAGTCTCGTTGAAATCATGTGGGACTTTTCTACCCTTGAATGCAAGAAAGAAACAAATGAAGGCCAATAGAGCTATGTAACCATGCATCACCCCAAAACCTATAATGGAGCCCTCATCGCAGATCACATATTTCTCCAGGCCAGTTTGAGGCCACTTCGTCACTGGCTTAGGAGACTTTCCCAGAGTCATCCAGAACAACAGGATCAGTCCTTGGGCACCAGTAAGCAGGACCAAATTGATGACAGGCTTGTAGAGCTTTTTAAGCTGATGCTGCCTGTCCGGATCAAAGGCCATGAAAGCCAGGAAAGTGCGGTAGGCTTTGACCAGGATGCATGAAACGCACAGGCTGAAGCCGAGCCCGTACAAGGCCTGCTGTGCCCTGCACTGGTGGTCATTTGGCCTGCCGATGAACATGACCACGCTGGCGAAGCTGACCGTCAGCCCCAGCAACATGAAGCTAGACATCATATTGTCAGCCTTTTTGATGACGGTGGTGTTTCTGTGCACACTGAAAATGATGAGCGAAGTGAACACTAGCACCAAGCCTATCGCTGTAGCCGCTAACAGAGCTATGGGATAACTGTCAGTCCAAACCAGATATATGTCCCGGAAATTCTCACATTTACTTGCTCCCTTAGTAGACCACATTCCGTCGGGACATTTCAGGCATTCGGGGAGATCTAAAAGAGAAATGTGCATAAAGAGTCATGTCATTTGTCAATCAATGGTCTAATATTTGTAACTAATGAAATGTGTCAGTCAGTTTCATGTCTCATTACACCAACATTTCTTTCTTCTTCCTTAATAAAATCATCTACACTGGGATATCCAAGATCAACAGCAACAGCATCATGTAGAGGTCCACCATAATAACTCCAAACTTCTTCTGTGTCAAGTTTCATGAGTACTCGGGGTTGTTCATCTTCTCTATTATCAATCAATCAACTTTATTTTTATAGCGCTTTTCCAATGCTGATTGTGTCAGAGCAGCTTCACAGTGTCAAACAGGATAATATTGCAACAAAATTAGATTTGGCTGTACAGTTGTTCTGGAGAAAACAGTGATGTTATCAGCTCACTTTATTTTATCATATAGCGACAATGTTGGCAGATCAGTATTATAGTTTATAGAATTAAATAAGACCTCATTCATTCATTTTATTTGTGTATTTAGTTGAATAACTTAGATCATAATTTTAGTGTCCCCAAATAAACAACGCAAGCCAAAGGCGACAGTGTAAAAACTCCATTCAACTCTATACAAACAACTATTTTGATACCTAATTTTACTTGCATTTGATTTCACTTTTGTTTGTTTTCAGATAGACAGAACAATAACAGATGTGTGTTGCCTTTGGCTTTTGGCTTGCTCAGGTGGGGACACTAAATATTCAGCTATATCACCGGTCTGCACGCATTGACACTATATGATAATAGAAATGAGCTGATAACATCAGTGTTTTCTCCAGAGTGGCTGTACCGCCGAATCAGATTCTGTTCCATTATTCTCCTGTTAACACTGTGAAGCTGCTTTGAAATAATTGGACTTGTAAAAAATGCTTTATAAACAAAGTTGATTTAATTTTGATGTGTTACTGGCAGCGGTGTAAAGTAATGAATTGCAAATACTCTCGTTACTGATATTGAGTAGTTTTTCTCAGGAATTGTACTTTTTAAGTAGTTTAAAAACTGTGTACTTTTAATTTTACTTAAGTACATTTTTAGTGCTGTATCGGTACTTTTACTGCGCTATTTTCCCATACATTATGTTTATTTATTTTTCCTATCAACGTGATTGGCTAAGACGAAAAATCAGTCCTGCGTCTCCATGCGTCATGCGTGTGACTCCCATCAAATCAACCATAGCGACCAGACTAGAGTGAGGCACGCGCTTTATAAAAGGAGTTAAGTGCTGGCTACTGTATGATCACTGCAATCATCAAATCGCCTTAAACAATTACTAGAAACGGACCGCAGAATATTACATTTTCTAATACATGCATAAATGCTACATATTCTGTTAGCGCTGAACCAGCTTGCAGTGCCATCTGCTGGAAACTCTTCATTTAGCTTGATTGTGTGACAGGCTTCAAGGTGCATTAGGGATTAACCAATCATCACTGCTAGATTTTTGTTTCTAACATCGATTTCGTTTAACATGTAAACACATTAAACCTGCTTTCTGTCAGCTTATTGAAGTGCATATTTTAATATAATGTGTTCTCACATGGCGATTTAACATTGTAGGGGATGTATATAGCAAATAAGTTTATATTTAAATCAGGTTTATTTATTTTTATTGCAAGCAAAAATAATCAGTGGTGAAAACCATTTACTCGGTGTTACTCGAGTTACTCGATTCTGATTTCTATTCTTTTTACAGAGAAAATGTCCATTGAAATTAAAGCAGTACAACGAATGTGAAAAGAAAGAACTTTTCTTTGAAAAGAAAGATTTTTTTAAATATTTTTTTATGTAAAAATGTTAATGTACAACGCTTTGCAACCTTTTTAATTGACCGCAGCAAAACCTCTATAGAATGGTAGTCATAATGTTACCAGATTATTGGTTGATTTCTCAAATATTACATGGCTGTATTTTTAGTGCTAAAAGGCAAAAATGAAAATAAATATTTAAAGAAATATAAAAATATTTTTTGGTGATATCATGGTTTTTGTTCTTACTGAGAAGTATCCGCAAAAGAGTAAGCTACATTTTTAATTTGCAGGGTATAAGGTGGTCTAACATTCACAGCATAATACTCACTACTCTTGAGTACTTTTAAAACGGCTCGTTTTTTCTGCTGCTTTGAGTAGTATCCGGACAGCTGCGGACAGCCTTAGTCCTAATGGGTTGTTATCATGGCTCTCAAAATCCAGTGTTCTGTATTTTGCGTACGTGAGTTTTTGTTGTAGGTGGCTATTGTAGATGGCTATAAAAAATGTTTTTAAAAAAATTGTGTACTGTGCTAATTAATTGAGACTTCTTACAGCTCTTACAGGTTGTTGGCCTTGTTTGATTTGTTGCTTCTATTGCTCTCCCCTTTTTTGTAAGTCGCTTTGGATAAAAGCGTCTGCTAAATGATTAAATGTTAAATGTAGTATTTAGGATAGGTACTTTTACTCTACTTAAATTACATTTTTTGTAACAGTACTTCTACTTGAGTATCCTTTTTAGTACTCTTCACACCACTGGTTACTGGTCACACCCAAACTCTTTCTCTGCCAGCATTCATTCGTAGCATTTTTCATTTTCACAATCATTTCAAGTTTCTGTCAGTGGTGGGAAAAGAGTTAGGGTAAGTTCACCCAAAAATAAAAATTATTTCATTACTCAGGCTCATGTTGTTGGACACACAAATGAAGATATTTTTGTTGAAAAGTTTTTGTGCGCAGAAAAAAAAATCTAAATTATGACTTTATCCGCCAATTTATTGTCTTCTGTGTAGGTAGCGGCGCTCCTCCTCTTCCGGTCATGAACGGCGGATTTGTGTCATATTCTCACGCATGCGGCGAGTTCACGTGAATAACTTGGTGGATAAAGTCGTTATTTTGATTTTTGTGCGCACAATTACTATTTTCGTTGCATTTTAATATTATTGTACAGCCACTGTGGTAAGATGGACTTTGTATCGATGTTTTTAGTGCCTTTATGGGCCTTTAAAACAATTAGCTTGTGTGTGCAAGAAAAAAACCTCAGTGTGTGACTTCCTGCTGTAAAAAAACTGAGCATTTGACTTAACTTTGCTCAATAATTTCAATAATAATAATAACAATTTGATTAATATGGTCAGATACTCTATATCCAGAATTCTGATTTACCGTATCCATCCGTGTAGTTTCCTTCGGAGCAGTTGACGCAGTTGTAGCAGCAAGGGATCTTCGACTGGTTCTTCACTGTTCCCGGTGCACAAGACGCCGAGCACCTGGACAAGGGCAGCTGCGGACAGACACACACATCTCACTGAGACTCAGCTGAGGACAGACACACACATCTCACTGAGACTCAGCTGAGGACAGACACACACACATCTCACTGAGACTCAGCTGAGGACAGACACACACACATCTCACTGAGACTCAGCTGAGGACAGACACACACACATCTCACTGAGACTCAGCTGAGGACAGACACACACACATCTCACTGAGACTCAGCTGAGGACAGACACACACATCTCACTGAGACTCAGCTGAGGACAGACACACACACATCTCACTGAGACTCAGCTGAGGACAGACACACACACATCTCACTGAGACTCAGCTGAGGACAGACACACACACATCTCACTGAGACTCAGCTGAGGACAGACACACACACATCTCACTGAGACTCAGCTGAGGACAGACACACACATCTCACTGAGACTCAGCTAAGGACAGACACACACATCTCACTGAGACTCAGCTGAGGACAGACACACACATCTCACTGAGACTCAGCTGAGGACAGACACACACACATCTCACTGAGACTCAGCTGAGGACAGACACACACATCTCACTGAGACTCAGCTGAGGACAGACACACACACATCTCACTGAGACTCAGCTGAGGACAGACACACACATCTCACTGAGACTCAGCTGAGGACAGACACACACACATCTCACTGAGACTCAGCTGAGGACAGACACACACATCTCACTGAGACTCAGCTGAGGACAGACACACACATCTCACTGAGACTCAGCTGAGGACAGACACACACACATCTCACTGAGACTCAGCTGAGGACAGACACACACATCTCACTGAGACTCAGCTGAGGACAGACACACACACATCTCACTGAGACTCAGCTGAGGACAGACACACACACATCTCACTGAGACTCAGCTGAGGACAGACACACACATCTCACTGAGACTCAGCTGAGGACAGACACACACACATCTCACTGAGACTCAGCTGAGGACAGACACACACACATCTCACTGAGACTCAGCTGAGGACAGACACACACACATCTCACTGAGACTCAGCTGAGGACAGACACACACATCTCACTGAGACTCAGCTGAGGACAGACACACACACATCTCACTGAGACTCAGCTGAGGACAGACACACACACATCTCACTGAGACTCAGCTGAGGACAGACACACACACATCTCACTGAGACTCAGCTGAGGACAGACACACACACATCTCACTGAGACTCAGCTGAGGACAGACACACACATCTCACTGAGACTCAGCTAAGGACAGACACACACATCTCACTGAGACTCAGCTGAGGACAGACACACACATCTCACTGAGACTCAGCTGAGGACAGACACACACACATCTCACTGAGACTCAGCTGAGGACAGACACACACATCTCACTGAGACTCAGCTGAGGACAGACACACACACATCTCACTGAGACTCAGCTGAGGACAGACACACACATCTCACTGAGACTCAGCTGAGGACAGACACACACACATCTCACTGAGACTCAGCTGAGGACAGACACACACATCTCACTGAGACTCAGCTGAGGACAGACACACACATCTCACTGAGACTCAGCTGAGGACAGACACACACACATCTCACTGAGACTCAGCTGAGGACAGACACACACATCTCACTGAGACTCAGCTGAGGACAGACACACACACATCTCACTGAGACTCAGCTGAGGACAGACACACACACATCTCACTGAGACTCAGCTGAGGACAGACACACACACACATCTCACTGAGACTCAGCTGAGGACAGACACACACACATCTCACTGAGACTCAGCTGAGGACAGACACACACATCTCACTGAGACTCAGCTGAGGACAGACACACACACATCTCACTGAGACTCAGCTGAGGACAGACACACACACATCTCACTGAGACTCAGCTGAGGACAGACACACACACATCTCACTGAGACTCAGCTGAGGACAGACACACACATCTCACTGAGACTCAGCTGAGGACAGACACACACATCTCACTGAGACTCAGCTGAGGACAGACACACACATCTCACTGAGACTCAGCTGAGGACAGACACACACACATCTCACTGAGACTCAGCTGAGGACAGACACACACACATCTCACTGAGACTCAGCTGAGGACAGACACACACACATCTCACTGAGACTCAGCTGAGGACAGACACACACACATCTCACTGAGACTCAGCTGAGGACAGACACACACACATCTCACTGAGACTCAGCTGAGGACAGACACACACACATCTCACTGAGACTCAGCTGAGGACAGACACACACACATCTCACTGAGACTCAGCTGAGGACAGACACACACACATCTCACTGAGACTCAGCTGAGGACAGACACACACATCTCACTGAGACTCAGCTGAGGACAGACACACACACATCTCACTGAGACTCAGCTGAGGACAGACACACACATCTCACTGAGACTCAGCTGAGGACAGACACACACATCTCACTGAGACTCAGCTGAGGACAGACACACACACATCTCACTGAGACTCAGCTGAGGACAGACACACACATCTCACTGAGACTCAGCTGAGGACAGACACACACACATCTCACTGAGACTCAGCTGAGGACAGACACACACACATCTCACTGAGACTCAGCTGAGGACAGACACACACACATCTCACTGAGACTCAGCTGAGGACAGACACACACACATCTCACTGAGACTCAGCTGAGGACAGACACACACACATCTCACTGAGACTCAGCTGAGGACAGACACACACATCTCACTGAGACTCAGCTGAGGACAGACACACACACATCTCACTGAGACTCAGCTGAGGACAGACACACACATCTCACTGAGACTCAGCTGAGGACAGACACACACACATCTCACTGAGACTCAGCTGAGGACAGACACACACACATCTCACTGAGACTCAGCTGGTTACTTGAATGGCTAGAGTAGAGGCCGCACAACTCACGCTGTCATTTATGGACTGGAATTCACTGAAGATCTCCACTTCTCCTTTTGTCAAGAGGAATTTTCCCACTGTTTCAATAATTCGTTTATCATCATTCTCCTTCCACATTATGATGTCGTAACCGTCCACAAAGTCCCCGTGTTCATCAAAGAAATATCTAGTGCCATTAAGCGTAAAATCCACTTTGCGCATACTTTCCACTAGCTGCAAAACAGAGTAAGTGTTCTGGAGGTTAGACAATTGCTTGTTGCAAAAACACTGAAGATTATGGTATTTGATATACCCTTTACATCAATTCTTTGATCAATAACAGCATTTATTCATTTAGCTCAGGAGTTTTCTCACTTTTTTCAGCTGAACCTTAGATGTATGTCAATATTGCAATGTTTTAAAAAGTACATGGTTCACATGGTTAATGGTCACATGATTATGGAAGTAAATAAATGTATTTGTAACAAAAAAGCCTGTTCAATTGCACTAATTGAAAAATAAATATATGGCTTTAACAGTGCCTGCATTTTTATGGGCTGAAATTGGTTGTATATTTAAGCTGTGACTATTTCGCTTCAAAAGCAGAACGCCAACCCTCTGCTGGAAAAGGGTTATATTTTAACATATAAACAGCTGTAACAATTAGCATTAGTTTGTGAACAAACATGAGCAAGAACTTTGACTTCATACATAAATATGAACATAAATGTCATGTTAACCAGCTGAAGTGTTCTCATCGTGATGTATGTTAAAAGAGCCTGAATAACCTGAATAACCTGACCTTCCAGGGTGGGAAGTTGGTTTCTCCGGAGCAGGCGGTGTCATTGCACTGCAGGAGTGTCCTGATCCCATGAGCGATGGCGTATATGGCCACCCGCTCCCGGTATCCCTCCCTCAGGTCCACTGCGGACAGCATGTCATCGGTGGAGCAGTTGGACGGCCACAGCAAACAGCTCAGTCTCAGCTGCTTGTACTCTTTTATGTAGTCATTCCTTGCTCCTGGCGTTGGTCTGAGGTTTCTCAAGTAGTCTTCAAACCCTGGGATGTTTCTCATGGAAAAGGAAAAGCCAAAGATTTGACCCACTTTGTTTATGTCACTCATCTTTGTTAAGGGGCGGTACATGGACCAGGCATCGCTCGCGATCCAGACTCTGCTGGTGTTGGTTTGAATCATCTCCTTCAAGAGCTTCTCCACCAGCTGCGGCTTCAGGATGAGCAGCACCACATTGGCAGAAGACTCTCTTATGCTCTTAGCAACGTCTTTGATGTACTTTTCAACATCCACATGGTCCAAGTAGTGTGGCATCACTTTTTCAAAATCTGCACATATTTTTCCGGCTGACTCTTCTAAGAAGCTTTGGTAGGCCGCTCTACCGTAGTCATCATCTCCATAGACAATCCCAACCCAGTTCCAGGAGAAATGAGACATGAGCTTGACCAGCGCCTGAGCCTGGTAGACGTCACTGGGAATCACACGCATGAAGGACGGATAACGCAGTTTATCGCTCAGGACTGGCGAAGAGGATGAGGTGCTGACCTGTTGACAAATCAACATTGTTCCTTAACACCATGTCCTTACCAAATGAGGATGCCAAGACATGCAATAAAAAGATAATTAATAATTATAATTTGTTACATTTATATAGCGCTTTTCAAGGCACTCAAATCACTTTACATTGAAGGGGGGAATCTCCTCAACCACCACCAATGTGCAGCACCACCTGGATAATGCGACGGCAGCCATATTGCACCTGAACACCCACCACACACCAGCTTATGTTGGAGAGGAGACCTAGTGATGAAGCCAATCGGGACATGGGGATGATTAGGAGGCCATGATGGACAGGGGCCAATGGGCAAATTTGGCCAGGATGCCGGGGTTACACCCCTACTCTAATTCCGAAGGACATCCTGGATTTTTAATGATCACAGAGAGTCAGGACCTCGGTTTAACGTCTCGTCCGAAGGATGGTGCTCATTGAGAGTTTAGTGTCCCCATTATGATCTTTTACATGTTATTAAAATGTTTTTGTCCTAATGAGCTTCAATGATTCTATTTTAGAAATGGTTTCTATTCCTGCAACGTAGTGACTATAACAACAACAAACAAAGTATGACAATGATACTCTCAGACTGATTATGTGCTTTAATTAATGTTACAATTTTTTTATTTTGGATTGATTTGGTTGCACTTTGTAGAGAGACTCTGCCAACATGCTCTTCCGATCATTTGAATATTCCTATTTTATAATTGTTTACCTGATGCATCATCCTCAATAAACCCATCTCTGGTGTGATGACTCCAATCCTTCGAATATTCATATTCTTGTGTAATCGACGCGTCATCCTCAATATACCCGTCTCTTGCGTGATACCTCACCTAGCCCTAACCCTTTTGAATATTCAGATCTAATATGGTGTCTTTACAGATAGCCAAGTGGAACTTGATGTTGCAACAGAAACTACTGACTCTCTCTTTACCAGCACTTTAGACATAGTTGCTTCCCGGCGCTTAAAGCAAATAATCCAACGCCGTGGTACAATGAGCACACTCGGGCCGTTAAAATAGCAGCCAGAAAAATGGAGCGCAGCTGGAAGAAAACAAAACTGGAGGTTTTTCGCGATTTGTGGAAAGAGAGCATGATTGCATACAGAAAGGCCATAAAAACTGCTAGATCTGCTTATTTCTCAACTCTTTTAGAAGAAAACAAACACAACCCTAGGTATTTATTCGATACAGTGGCTAAATTAACAAAAACAAAAAAAAGGAAACAACACAGCAGAAATGACTTTAAGAACTTCTTTTCTAGTAAGATTGGTAACATTAGGAATAAAATTATAACCATGCAGCCGTCTATCACTTCAGACAGAGCATTGTAGTGTCACTGAGAAAAATTACATTCATTCACTGCTATAGGAGAAGACACACACACACACACACACACACACACACACACACACACACACACACACTCATTCACTGCTATAGGATAACACACACACTCATTCACTGCTATAGGAGAAGACACACACACACACTCATTCACTGCTATAGGATAACACACACACAAACTCATTCACTGCTATAGGAGAAGATACACACACACACACACACACACACACACTCATTCACTGCTATAGGATAACACACACACTCATTCACTGCTATAGGAGAAGACACACACACAAACTCATTCACTGCTATAGGAGAAGACACACACACACACACACACACACACACACACACACACACACTCATTCACTGCTATAGGATAACACACACACTCATTCACTGCTATAGGAGAAGACACACACACACACACTCATTCACTGCTATAGGATAACACACACACAAACTCATTCACTGCTATAGGAGAAGATACACACACACACACACACACACACTCATTCACTGCTATAGGAGAAGATGCACACACACACACACACACACACACACTCATTCACTGCTATAGGAGAAGATATACACACACACACACACACACACACACACACACACACACACACTCACTGCTATAGGAGAAGAATTGGCTAAAGAATTTTATGCTCGACCCTACACCGACTAGGCTACTAAAAGAGATGCTTCCAGAGGTCATAGATCCTCTGCTTAATATCATTAATTCATCTTTGACATTAGGATATGTACCGAAAACCTTTAAGTTGGCTATAATTAAACCACTTATTAAAAAAATGCAACTTGATCCTAAAGAATTAGTCAATTACAGGCCAATCTCGAATCTACCGTTTCTATCAAAAATACTAGAAAAGGTCTTCACAATTATGTTCTTTTTTAGAAAGAAATGGTATATGTGAGGATTTCCAGTCAGGATTTAGACCGTATCATAGCACTGAGACTGCTCTCATTAGAGTTACAAATGATTTACTCTTATCATCTGATCCTGGTTGAGTCTCTCTATTAGTGTTACTCGATCTTAGCGCTGCATTTGATACTATCGATCACAGTATTCTTCTGAATAGACTCGAGTTATGTTGGCGTTAGTGGAACTGCTTTGTCATGGTTTAAATCGTACTTATCTGACCGTTATCAGTTTGTAGCAGTAAATGAAGAGATGTCACACCGATCACAAGTTCAGTATGGGGTACCGCAAGGCTCAGTGTTAGGACCGCTGCTCTTCACCCTGTATCTGCTCCACTGGGAGATATCATTAGGAAGCATGGCGTTAGTTTTCATTCTTATGCTGACGATACTCAGCTCTATATTTCCTCACGCCCGGACGAAATTTACCAATTCACAAGATTAACGGAATGCAGAGCTGATATAAAACACTGGATATATAGTAATTTCCTGCAACTTAATTCAGATTAAACAGAATCGCCATCCTAAAAGAACCCGTCTCTTGCGTGATACCCAAATTTTGAATATTCCTATCTAATATAATTTATGACTTGAAGGGTTGGCAAAATAATAATTATACATTGTTCTAATATTAGGCCAGAGGAGAACTGGCACTCCGACTGAGTCTGGTTTCTCTAAGGTTTATTTTTCTCCATCCCGCCCTGATGGAGTTTCGGTTCCTTTGGTCGCCTTTGGCTTGGCTTGCTCAGTTGGGGACACTAACATTATGATCAAAGTTATTCAACTAAATATACAAATAAAATTAATTACTAAATGAACAGTATAAATTATATTACAGATCTGCCAACATTGTCACTATATGATAAATTAAAATGGGCTGATGACATCATTTTCTCCAGAAGGACTGTACACCTGAAGCAATATTATCCTGTTTAACAGTCTGAAGCTGCTTTGAAACAACTGGGATTGTAAAAGCACTATATAAATAGTTGACTTGACTGAGTGGCTAATTTTGGATTGATTTAGTTGCGCTTTGTAGAGAGACTCCGCCCACGTGCTTCTGATTGGCTGTAGTTTTTGATTAATCGTCTCTTTATGTAGCCATTGGCAATAAACCTGTTTTTGCTCTTGACTTCTTTACTGACTGAGTTACAGAGAGTTTTAATGGTGTTAAAGCAAAAGCTAACCCAAAACGGACCGTTCGGTCCTCTGAAGGAGGCTTTATTTAGCTCGTCAAGCTCCTAATGCGACTTGTGTGCTATGTTATAAGTTTTATAAAGCTAGCTTTTTGTGATGAACATACCAACAAGTGTTTCTCAGAGGTAATCTTCACTCTTCTGGCTTCTAAATGGGTTGTTGCCATAGAAGAGCCACTTTTGTTTCCCCAAAGAAACCTCTTTGTGAGCACTTCTTAAAAGAAGCTATTTTACTTGGTGTGAAAAACTGCCATTATTTGGTGAATTATTAATGTAAATGTTGGCATTGACCTGAGGACACAGGTAGAGGCTGAGGAGCTTGGCGATGGCGATGGACAGCTCTGAGTATCTCTCTCCCAGAAGAGCCTTAACCGGCGGACGGAAGTCGGAGTAGTCCGAGAGAGCCGGCAGAGATCCGTTAATGGCCAGTAAATGCTCCACAGAGTGCAGTGCTTTGGTGGGAGATGCACAGGGATCACAGATAGCATATCCCAACTTTATCCCCGGAAGCAACGTGGAGTTATTGATTTCTTCAATTGCGTAGATGGCACCCAGCGACTGTAGAAATGTGACCAGATCAAAACTGGGGGAAAAAGACACTTCTTAGTATTAGGTGACCAGCTGTGAGATTATTTATTTTTAATTATAATAGTACATGGAACCCACAACAATTATAAAACAAAAATGCATGGTCCCTATTAATTCTTAGATGATAACAAGTGAGATTTCAATGATATTTTGAACACTCTCCATTTCAGAAATCTGGTCACATTATTGAAAACCTGAATGATCTTGTTTATTGGTGTGGGCAGTGTTTATAAATCTGAGAAAGCCTTGCGGATACTCACTCCGTGCAGACGAACGGCTGCGGTCTCGTTCTGTTGTAAAGGTTGATTACTTTAGAGTGAATGGAGCTCAGGATTGCGATGTTTATGTCTCCATCCATGTAGGCTCCGCATATTGATCTGGGAATGTCGTCCCGGACCCCTAGACCCAAGCTCAGCATCATCATGGCCAGCACACACAGCTCCAGACGGGGCTCCATCGCTCTGAATGAACCCAGGCGGCATCAGTCCGATATTTATTGTAGAACTAGTTCTGTTTTTTGGGTGACGTGAGCTGGAGGACTGGCTTTGGAGGGGGCCATGTCTGAATGTTACCTCTTTCCAAGGAGAAATTCACCTGCTCAGTCACATTTCTGCAGAGGTGATGGAATGTGGACTTGATATGTAACTTACAGTAACAGTTGTTTTCGTTTTATTTGAGATGGTAAGAAGAGATTTCTCTGAGATTTAAGAAGAGAAGATGCCAGGGTGGCGCAGATCAGCAGGTCAAACATCAGCACTATGCTGGACATGCACCTGTAGGCATATCCGGAGAAAAGGGGATCGGGAAATGACAAACCAACTAAATGAAGCAATAATTATAAAGCAAGTGGAATGAAAAGACACACACACACACACACACTCACACACACACACTCACACACACACACACACACACACACACACACACACGCACACACACGCACACACACACACACACACACACACACACACACTCTCACACACACACACACACACACACACACACACACACACACACACACACACACACACACACTCTGCACGTGATCCTAATACTTCTTCACCCCGACTCATGTAAGATCTTACCAACCCTGACCAAACAGGATAAATGTACAGGAAGCTCCGGTCATTGCTCAGATAGTCCTCCACTGAGTTTATTCTTGTGCCATCCGTGAGTGACAGAGACAGTTCCAGTGGCAGATTCATCTCGTATGATGCCATTATGATATTATACTGAAGATCAGAGTGAACATCTGCTCATGGCTCTGAAACACAATACCTTGCGGTATTTCCTTCTCCTGAAACACAGATGAATGTCCCAGAGAAGCCCAACAATTTCACAAAGACCTGGAAATGGACTGGGACCGACCTGGGCAAAGGGACTACCAATGAAATCAAGCCTTTGGGCTAATTTGAGTACATTTACATTCATGAATGTTGATTAGTGTACATTGTCCCTTTAAAAAAATGTTGCCCATCTTTTTAATGTATTCATCAAAAGATTAAAGTTGGGAACATTATGATCTTTATCCTTGAAATCCTCAGTGTGCCTGATTGATTTATAAAGATATATTGTAATCGATTTCAACACAGATTCTCGTTAATATTCTCATGAACTTATAGTACAGTATAAAAACATTAATATTTCAAAAAGAGACTGTGTTTGTCCTGGCACTGGGTTCATGAATGGAATTTTATTTCAGGTTCTTTAAAACCAGAACTAGAGAATGCAGTAAAACTGGAAGTACTTGATCCTTCAGGAAACCCTGAGTTTGAAATCAAAGCAACCCTACAGGAGTCGTGCCACGGGCCTGACATCTAATCACTTTCATCCTGATCTCACATCAGTCAGGAGTGTGTGACACAAACACTCACTCTATTTGACAAATGGGTTTCCAGCAGCCACTGTGAAATATAACCGATGAAACTACTGCAGATGCAAACGTTCAGACAGAATAAACAGACAATAGTGTTACGCAATTCAAACATGACTATGGCAATTTACTATGGCATACACACAGAACATTATTAACTCTCATTATTCAGATCAATTGACTGATTGTTCGGCTGCATTAACTAGGTCAGCCGGAACCGGGAACACTTCCCATAACACCTGATGGACTCGCTACATCATCAGAAGAGCGGCATCAACACTAATGTTAGTCTCTCTGTTTATCCCGAGGTTTATCCCGGATCCGGGCCGTGTCCGGATCGGATGGTGGACCTGCGTCTGGACATGACCAGCTCATCCTGGAGTGTCTGCTGAGCCGTGTCCATTGGTGTCTCCTCTGAATTTGCCTCACCGGCACGTCATGCTCAATAAACCCGTCTCCGGCATGACGACTCTGATCTTTCATGTATTCATACTCTTGTGTAATCGACACACCATCCTAAATAAATCAGTCTCTTGCGTGATACCCTGAAATTTTGAATATTCTGCTCTAATCTGAGCTCTGAGCTGTGCGGTGTCCAGAATAATAATCCTCTGCTGTGTGTTAATAGGCCAGAGGAGAACTGAGTCTGGTTTCTCTAAGGTTTATTTTTCTCCATCATGCCCTGATGGAGTTTCGGTTCCTTTGGTCGCCTTTGGCTTGGCTTGCTCAGTTGGGGACACTAAAATTATGATCAAAGTTATTCAACTAAATATACAAATACAATTTATGAATTAGCTTTTAATAAATTCTGTAACCTATAATACTGATCTGCCAACATTGTCTCTCTATGATAAATTAAAATAAGCTGATAACATCACTGTTTACTCCAGAACGACTGTACAGCCAAATCTAATTCTGCTGCAGTATTGTCCTGTTTAACACTGAAGCTGCTCTGACACAATCGGCGCTGGAGAAGAGCGATAGAAATAAAGTTGATTGATTGATTGATACAGTAGTACAGAAAATAATTACGATTTTTTTGGATGCATAAAGTAGCCTATAATAGCCTGTAAGTCATGTTTAAGGGGTGTTAATAAAAGTAATTTCGGGAGGAGTACGCCATCTAATCTTTCAATTAATACCAAAGTATAAAACCAGCAGCTTACCTCTTCCCCTTTAGTTCCTGAAGCATCGCTCGTCCTCTGCTCCTCCTTTTGTACACCACACTCGTGGTGGTTGAGGAGAGATCCCTGACACGAGTGTAAAGCGCTTTGGGTGTACAGTAGGCCATATGAAAGCGCTATATAAATGCCTCATTCATTCATTCTTTATTCATTCAATTTTGCCTGTTATAGGGGGCAATCGGAGCTCGGGTAGAATATCCTCTCCGAGCCCATCGATAGCAGACAGCAAGCCAAATCAGTTCACCACTTTCACTAAGATTATATGGGCACACAAACTCGTGAAATGCAGTGTATATTACCAGACAGAGATCATGTGTTCACATCAGCATCGCCTCATGAGAGTAAAGTGTCTGGAGAAACGAAGCCCTCTGGTGCCCACACGTATGAACTACACACACACACACACGTTGATACTCTACTGCGTTATTGTTACTGCTTATTACATTACTGAAGTTTACTTCATAAAATAAAGTTGAAGTATACTTTTTCCTGAGGGCAACAGCACCGTGCCTTGGGTCCTGTGTGAGATGAGTGAGCGTTTAATCATGTCTTGACTGATCCTGAAGGGAAGTGATGATCGGACCGGTTCTGCTCATCAGGAATGTCCCGCTCATTCCTCCTGAAGGGGTTTTTGCTGGAAACTCACCGGTTGGGTTTGTGTTTTCAGAGTCACAGATATCACAGTCTCAAGCATTCCCCTTCCAATCGGGGTTTTTCTGTAGTGATGCCGCAGAAGAACCAGTTTTAGTCAGCAGTCCTTAACTTTGTCTTGATAAATTCCTCAATATCAGCTGATATAATCATGTTTCCACCATTGTAGTGGTGTTATCCTTGACCACACACACACATAACATCACACACACACACTGAGCTTCAGATTCTGGAAGGGGTTCTCACTGAGGAGAGAGCGGACCAGGCCTGGACATTTAAAGTGTGTATTGTTGATGTGTATGTGGCTGATTTACTTTCTAAACCCTAACCCTGAACAACAACAGTTGCTACAAGACATTACATCGAAACAAACTACGGTTTATGTAAGGAACAACCTTAATACAATCAATTTTCAACAATCATTTCATTAGGATCTGTTACTCTAAACTGTACAATATTATTTATTCATTTACACACACACACACACACACACACACTCTTCATCACGGCTCCTGTTAGTGGGTGGGATATATTAGGCAGCAAGTGAACATTTTGTCCTCAGAGTTGATGTGTGTGAAGCAGGAGAAATGGGCAAGCGTAAGGATTTGAGCGAGTTTGGCCAGATTGTGACGGCTAGACGACTGGGTCAGAGCATCTCCAAAACTGCAGCTCTTGTGGGCTGTTCCCGGTCTGCAGTGGTCCGTATCTATCAAAAGTGCTCCAAGGAAGGACCAGTGGAGAACCGGCCACAGGGTCATGGGCGGCCAAGGCTCATTGATGACCGTGGGGAGCGAAGGCTGGCCCGTGGGGTCCGATCAAACAGACGAGCTACTGGAGCTCACACTGCTCCAGAAGTTAATGCTGGTTCTGATAGAAAGCTGTTGCTCTCAGATCAGCCCTAACCCTCCTCAGAAACACTCAGACTCTATCGGTGTCAGGACCGGTTTATTCAGTGCGTTTCACTGTTCTCAGATCAGCCCAAACCCCTCCTCAGAAACACTCAGACTCTATCAGTGTCAGGACCGGTTTATTCAGTGCGTTTCACTGCTCTCAGATCAGCCCAAACCCCTCCTCAGAAACACTCAGACTCTATCTGTGTCAGGACCGGTTTATTCAGTGCGTTTCACTGTTCTCAGATCAGCCCAAACCCCTCCTCAGAAACACTCAGACTCTATCGGTGTCAGGACCGGTTTATTCAGTGCGTTTCACTGTTCTCAGATCAGCACAAACCCCTCCTCAGAAACACTCAGACTCTATCTGTGTCAGGACCGGTTTATTCAGTGCGTTTCACTGTTCTCAGATCAGCACAAACCCCTCCTCAGAAACACTCAGACTCTATCTGTGTCAGGACCGGTTTATTCGGTGCGTTTCACTGCTCTCAGATCAGCACAAACCCCTCCTCAGAAACACTCAGACTCTATCTGTGTCAGGACCGGTTTATTCAGTGCGTTTCACTGCTCTCAGATCAGCACAAACCCCTCCTCAGAAACACTCAGACTCTATCTGTGTCAGGACCGGTTTATTCAGTGCGTTTCACTGTTCTCAGATCAGCCCTAACCCTCCTCAGAAACACTCAGACTCTATCTGTGTCAGGACCGGTTTATTCAGTGCGTTTCACTGTTCTCAGATCAGCCCTAACCCTCCTCAGAAACACTCAGACTCTATCGGTGTCAGGACCGGTTTATTCAGTGCGTTTCACTGTTCTCAGATCAGCACAAACCCCTCCTCAGAAACACTCAGACTCTATCTGTGTCAGGACCGGTTTATTCAGTGCGTTTCACTGCTCTCAGATCAGCCCAAACCCCTCCTCAGAAACACTCAGACTCTATCTGTGTCAGGACCGGTTTATTCGGTGCGTTTCACTGTTCTCAGATCAGCACAAACCCCTCCTCAGAAACACTCAGACTCTATCTGTGTCAGGACCGGTTTATTCGGTGCGTTTCACTGTTCTCAGATCAGCCCTAACCCTCCTCAGAAACACTCAGACTCTATCTGTGTCAGGACCGGTTTATTCAGTGCGTTTCACTGCTCTCAGATCAGCACAAACCCCTCCTCAGAAACACTCAGACTCTATCTGTGTCAGGACCGGTTTATTCAGTGCGTTTCACTGTTCTCAGATCAGCCCTAACCCTCCTCAGAAACACTCAGACTCTATCTGTGTCAGGACCGGTTTATTCAGTGCGTTTCACTGTTCTCAGATCAGCCCAAACCCTCCTCAGAAACACTCAGACTCTATCTGTGTCAGGACCGGTTTATTCAGTGCGTTTCACTGTTCTCAGATCAGCACAGCAGGCTCATGAGGTAATCAGCTCAGACAGCAGAGGTTGCATATTAGTCTCAAATGTAAACGTTTGGTCCCACTTTCTATGAGCTCTGTTTAACTGCTATGCACTGTGTGTGTGTGTGTGTGTGTGTGTGTGTGTGTGTGTGTGTGTGTGTGTGTGTGTGTGTGTGTGTGTGTGTGTGTGTGTGTGAGCCTGTTTATGTGGTTTATGAGGACACAAATTTGTATAACTACATGGGTATTACACTGGTATTACACTATAAATGTGGTTTATGAGGACATATCAAATGTCCTCATAATTCAAATGGCCTTAAAAACATACTAAATGATGTTTTTTTGAGAAAGTAAAAATGCAGAATGTTTCCTGTGATGGGTAGGTTTAGGGGCAGTGTGTGTGTGTGTGTGTGTGTGTGTGTGTGTGTGTGTGTGTGATGGGTAGGTTTAGGGGCAGTGTAAGGGGATAGAAAATACGGTTTGTACAGTATAAAAACCATTACGCCTATGGAGAGTCCCTGTAAACCACATAGACCAACATGTGTGTGTGTGTGTGTGTGTGTGTGTGTAGCAGGAGCTCACTCAGGGAATGAGGATCCTCAGTTCTGGCTGAAGGTGTGAGAACAGAAATCTCAGACATGCATAATTAAATATGAGTACAATGTTATTACACAGTAAGTGCATTATAAAAAATAAATAAAAAATAATGTACATTTTGGTACACAGTAGTTAAAGACACTTAATATAAAGTGGGTCCAACAGTTTTAAAATCAGATCATCGATTATTTCTCATACATGATTAAAAAGAGTTTAAGATGCCAAACAGGAAGACAATATTAGTGACGAGTCCACAACAGGTCAGATCGTCCATCACAGGGTTCATGCCACACACACACACACACACACACACACACACACACACACACACACACACTCATAAACCCACACACACACACACACACACCTATAATGTCAGTACACACATACACACACTCACAAACCCACACACACACACACACACCCATAAACCCACACACACACACACACACACCTATAATGTCAGTACACACATACACACACTCACAAACCCACACACACACACACACTCATAAACCCACACACACACACACACACACACACACACACACACACACACCTATAATGTCAGTACACACATATACACACACACACACACACACACACACACACACACACACCTATAATGTCAGTACACACATACACACACTCATAAACCCACACACACACCTATAATGTCAGTACACACATACACACACTCACAAACCCACACACACACACACACACACACACACACACACACACACACACACACACACACAAATGCTGGGCAGTATACTGGTATGTATGTTTGTTATGACATGAACTGATGATTCTGATGTGAGTGTGTGTGTGTGTGTGTGTGTGTGTGTGTGTGTGTGTGTGTGTGTGTGTGTGTGTGTGTGTGTGTGTGTGCGCGTGTGTGTGTGTGTGTGTGTGTGCGTGTGCGTGCCTGCGTGCGTGCGTGCGTGTGTTAAACAGCCCTGGGACCGCGCGCAGGGACACTGTTAGAGAGGGGATGTATCATTCACTTTCCCCTTCACTATCCACTAACACAGATCACTGAAGGAGTGAATGAACACGAGTGTGTGAAGTCAGACAGCTGGTGTGTGTGTGTGAACATCAGATGTTCGCTCGTTATTGCGGTGCA
>NC_090186.1:97500-108743 GCF_024679245.1 Pseudorasbora parva
GTGAACAGACCCTTGAGCCTCATCTACACATGAGCGGAGGATGTTTTACTATCATCTTGTTCTCATTATCCCTGATCTCCACAAGAGGGCAGCACTGCATCAGGTTCATATATTCAGAGTGATGTTTTCTTGTCAACATCTCTTGGATAAGGCAACCACTCAATAATAACTGAGAAAGTGATCAATCAACTCAATTAATAATGCAGTAAAAATCTTTTATAGATATTTAAACCCAAGAAGATTTTAGATAAAAGCAAACTTTCTTCTATATCTGCTGTACAATTGCCCTGTTACCGCTGTAAATCTGTATTATATAAAGAAAGAAACATGGCAGACTCTCAGGATGGGGTCTCTAGCTTACGGCTGAAAACACTCGTCTCCGGTCAGGACACATTCCCACTCCCGCCTCAGGTGACGGATTACTAAACCGGAGACCAATCGTCACCCTATACAATGAGAAATGGGAAATAGACGGCATATATAAAGCGCTTTCATCAGACCCATCGATACACACAGTGTTTCTCAATGTCACGGAAGACTGATCCCTCCAGGTCACTTCCTTCAGAGGCTAGGCTAGCTCCTCTTTAGCATTCGGAGAACACGTAACTGGAACAGGCTAGCAAGTGCACGTCATTACGTCAGTGAAAAGGTCCGTTGGCCATCAGTAACGTTATGTGTAACGTTATTTGTATTTTTTTTATATCAATACAGTAGTAATTTGTACCCGCATTTAAATGTAAAACTTTACTTATATTTACTATGGTCATAACAAATGTTTGGTAACGTAAATAAAAGCATTGTGGCGAGCAGCGAGGTGAGGGGCCGTGAGAGCGGGCCGGTGGAGTGATGATGAGCGGCAGCTGATCGCCACACCGGTCTCGGCTCACGGCAGTGATGGAGTATAACTGGAGGAGTGTGGAAGGACTGGGCCTGGACTTTATGTTATGGTTTGTTTATGGTTTATTATGTGTGTGTGGGCAGTCGCCCGTGAGGGGCTTTCTGCGTTACTTTCGTTTTGTTTATTATTTATTATAAAGTTGTTGAACGTTCGCCGGTTCCTGCCTCCTTCCTTCCCATCTACAAACCCCGATACAAGCATATTTGCCCCGTTCACGCTCCGACTCCGGGAACGCCTGAAGATAGCAAAGCTGCGCGCATAGGATTGTGGGTGATTTGAGAACGCGAAGAGCGCGAAGGCTACACATATGCATCCTTTCCTGTATATGACATATTTTGAGAACGAAGGACTCAGTCCTTGGTTGAAATTCCGAGGATCCTCGACATTGGAGCAGTCCTTCGTCGGATGTCGATGACGTAGCATCCTCAGAATTCTGGCTTCCGAGGATCCTTCCTTGACATCGAGGAACGCCTACAGACGGCTCGTCAGGAGCAGATGGGGTTCGGTGTCTTGCTCATGGACACCTCGACACTTGGTCAGGTGGAGCCAGGGATCCAACCACTAACCCTTCTGGTTTGTATCAAATTTTATTTCTATCGCTCTTCTCCAGCGGCGATTGTGTCAGAGCAGCTTCAGTGTTAAACAGGACAATACTGCAGCAGAATTAGATTTGGCTGTACAGTCGTTCTGGAGTAAACAGTGATGTTATCAGCTTATTTTAATTTATCAGAGAGAGACAATGTTGGCAGATCAGTATTATAGTTTATAGAATTAAATAAGACCTAATTCATTAATGTTATTTGTATATTTAGTTGAATAACTCTGATCATAATGTTAGTGTCCCCAACTGAGCAAGCCAAGCCAAAGGCGACCAAAGGAACCGAAACTCCATCAGGGCATGATGGAGAAAAATAAACCTTAGAGAAACCAGACTCAGTTCTCCTCTGGCCTATTAACACACAGCAGAGGATTATTATTCTGGACACCTTACAGCTCAGAAATCATATTAGAGCAAAATATTCAAAATTTCTGGGTATCACGCAAGAGACTGATTTATTTAGGATGGTGTGTCGAATACACAAGAGTATGAATACATGAAAGATCAGAGTCGTCATGCCGGAGACGGGTTTGTAGACGACCTACATGAACCACTGCCGCTCCAAAAGGACATACACAAACCATCGAGTGGTTCCTTAGGCCATGACCTCCCGTAATATAGAGAATATTCCATATGAGAGCCGGATGCTCCAGCCGTGCCTCATTTAGCCTAGTTTACAGGCAAAGAGGCACGAAGTTACATCTTGTGCACTACTAAATCTTTCTCACAATAAACTTAGGTGAACTCTAACTCTACATATAAACTAAAGAGAGATAGAGAGAGAGAGAGAGAGAGAGAGAGAGAGAGAGAGAGAGAGAGAGAGAGAGAGAGAGCCCTAAGTCTGGGAGAGATGCTCAATCTCTGCTTTAAGGACCGGCTATAATCAGCCTCTATTTGTTCGTTTTTTTACGAGCACTCATTATAGAAAGTGACAGATAACCGCAACGATTGCCCATTGGTGAACTTCCTCAATGTGTTAGCTTAGCCGCATTGTAAAAGTAAAGCCAGCTAGAGGTGTTTAAAGGCCTAATCCTCTAAGGGAAATGCATTACTTCAGAGACTTGAGATTTGTTATTACCTTACCTAAAGACCCATGAGTATTTGGGAAGGGAAGCACACTAATAGAGGGATATAATGTCCTTCATTGCTGACTAGCATTAGCCTTGAGGAGTGTCCTGAGAAACGGTCATTACACTTTCCCTTCGAGCTCTACACAGATAACACTAGCGCTGTTAAACCGGTCTGTCAGGCCTATCTATCCACCTCGCTCAGGGAAGCCAGCAGTTGGGGAGGGGAACACACTAGATAGATGATATGCAATTGAACCATAACATAATTGGTTTCCTTTAGTACTGAGCCAAGGAGTCGATCTAAAAGGAGAGCTAACCCTAATATCCCAACTATCCTCTAGAGCGGGGTTAGAGGTCAGTCTCCTCAATCCTGAGGGAAGCAAGAATGCTTCTCCTTTGACTGTCCACCAGAGGGAGCCAAACTCCTGAAGAACAGCCATTCCCAATTACATCATCATCATCATCATCATCATCATCATCATCATCATCATCATCATCATCATCATCATCATCCTCATTATCATCATCCTCATCATTATCATCATCATCCTCATCATTATCACCATCCTCATCACCATCATCATCATCATCATCATCATCATCATCACCATCCTCATTATCATCCTCATCATTATCATCATCATCATCATCATCCCCATCATCCTCATCCTCATCACCATCCTCATTATCATCCTCATCATCCTCATCATTATCACCATCCTAATCACCATCATCATCATCATCATCACCATCCTCATTATCATCCTCATCATCATCATTATCCCCATCATCCTCATCCTCATCATCATCATTATCCCCATCATCCTCATCCCCATCATCCTCATTATCATCATCATCCTCATCATTATCACCATCCTCATCACCATCATCATCATCATCACCATCCTCATTATCATCCTCATCATTATCATCATCATCATCATCCCCATCATCCTCATTATCATCCCCATCATTATCATCATCATCATCACCATCATCATCATCATCCCCATCATCCTCATTATCATCCTCATCATTATCATCATCCCCATCATCCTCATCCTCATCATTATCATCATCATCATCATCATCCTCATCATCATCATCCTCATCATCATCATCATCCTCATCATCATCATCATCCTCATCACCATCATCATCATCATCACCATCATCATCCTCATCACCATCATCTTCATTATCATCCTTATCCTCATCACCATCATCATCATCACCATCATCATCACCATCATCATCACCATCATCATCACCATCATCATCATCACCATCATCATCATCATCACCATCATCATCATCATCATCATCATCATCATCCTCATCAGCATCATCATCATCACCATCATCACCATCATCATCATCATCATCATCATCATCATCATCATCATCATCATCATCACCATCATCATCTTGATGTGGCTGTACTAGAGCAGGTATTCCTGCTTGAATGCTGATTATTCCTTATATTCCCCCATTAGTGCAGCTCCACTCTCCCCAGTCTGTCCGTAACTGATCCTATTGAAGTGTGTTCATCACACACAGAAACATGAAGAAGACCCCAGCTGAAGTATCTCTGACCCTATTGAAGTGTGTTCATCACACACAGAAACATGAAGAAGACCCCAGCTGAAGTATCTCTGACCCTATCAAAGTGTGTTCATCACACACAGAAACATGAAGACCCCAGCTGAAGTATCTCAGATCCTATCGAAGTGTGTTCATCACACACAGAAATATGAAGTCCCCAGCTGAAGCATCTCAGATCCTATCGAAGTGTGTTCATCACACACAGAAATATGAAGACCCCAGCTGAAGCATCTCAGACCCTATCGAAGTGTGTTCATCACACACAGAAATATGAAGTCCCCAGCTGAAGCATCTCAGATCCTATCGAAGTGTGTTCATCACACACAGAAACATGAAGACCGCAGCTGAAGTATCTCTGACCCAATCGAAGTGTGTTCATCACACACAGAAATATTAAGACCCCAGCTGAAGCATCTCAGATCCTATCGAAGTGTGTTCATCACACACAGAAATATGAAGTCCCCAGCTGAAGC
Source organism: Pseudorasbora parva (assembly GCF_024679245.1). Lineage (NCBI taxonomy): Eukaryota > Metazoa > Chordata > Actinopteri > Cypriniformes > Gobionidae > Pseudorasbora > Pseudorasbora parva. The sequence goes on from NC_090186.1 coordinate 102,145, forward strand.
ATCTCAGATCCTATCGAAGTGTGTTCATCACACACAGAAATATGAAGTCCCCAGCTGAAGCATCTCAGATCCTATCGAAGTGTGTTCATCACACACAGAAATATGAAGACCCCAGCTGAAGTATCTCTGACCCTATCGAAGTGTGTTCATCACACACAGAAATATGAAGACCTCAGCTGAAGCATCTCAGACCCTATCGAAGTGTGTTCATCACACACAGAAACATGAAGACCGCAGCTGAAGCATCTCAGACCCTATCGAAGTGTGTTCATCACACACAGAAATATGAAGACCGCAGCTGAAGCATCTCAGACCCTATCGAAGTGTGTTCATCACACACAGAAACATGAAGACCGCAGCTGAAGTATCTCTGACCCTATCGAAGTGTGTTCATCACACACAGAAACATGAAGACCCCAGCTGAAGCATCTCAGACCCTATCGAAGTGTGTTCATCACACACAGAAATATGAAGACCGCAGCTGAAGCATCTCAGACCCTATCGAAGTGTGTTCATCACACACAGAAACATGAAGACCGCAGCTGAAGCATCTCAGACCCTATCGAAGTGTGTTCATCACACACAGAAATATGAAGACCGCAGCTGAAGCATCTCAGACCCTATCGAAGTGTGTTCATCACACACAGAAACATGAAGACCGCAGCTGAAGCATCTCAGATCCTATCGAAGTGTGTTCATCACACACAGAAATATGAAGACCCCAGCTGAAGCATCTCAGATCCTATCGAAGTGTGTTCATCACACACAGAAATATGAAGACCCCAGCTGAAGCATCTCAGACCCTATCGAAGTGTGTTCATCACACACAGAAACATGAAGACCGCAGCTGAAGTATCTCAGACCCTATCGAAGTGTGTTCATCACACACAGAAACATGAAGACCGCAGCTGAAGTATCTCAGACCCTATCGAAGTGTGTTCATCACACACAGAAACATGAAGACCGCAGCTGAAGTATCTCAGACCCTATCGAAGTGTGTTCATCACACACAGAAACATGAAGACCCCAGCTGAAGTATCTCAGACCCTATCGAAATGTGTTCATCACACACAGAAACATGAAGACCGCAGCTGAAGCATCTCAGACCCTATCGAAGTGTGTTCATCACACACAGAAACATGAAGACCGCAGCTGAAGTATCTCAGACCCTATCGAAGTGTGTTCATCACACACAGAAATATGAAGACCGCAGATGAAGTATCTCAGACCCTATCGAAGTGTGTTCATCACACACAGAAATATGAAGTCCCCAGCTGAAGCATCTCAGATCCTATCGAAGTGTGTTCATCACACACAGAAACATGAAGACCGCAGCTGAAGTATCTCTGACCCTATCGAAGTGTGTTCATCACACACAGAAATATGAAGACCCCAGCTGAAGCATCTCTGACCCTATCGAAGTGTGTTCATCACACACAGAAACATGAAGACCGCAGCTGAAGCATCTCAGACCCTATCGAAGTGTGTTCATCACACACAGAAATATGAAGACCCCAGCTGAAGCATCTCTGACCCTATCGAAGTGTGTTCATCACACACAGAAACATGAAGACCCCAGCTGAAACATCTCAGATCCTATCGAAGTGTGTTCATCACCCACAGAAATATGAAGACCCCAGCTGAAGCATCTCAGATCCTATCGAAGTGTGTTCATCACCCACAGAAACATGAAGACCGCAGCTGAAGCATCTCAGACCCTATCGAAGTGTGTTCATCACACACAGAAATATGAAGACCCCAGCTGAAGCATCTCAGATCCTATCGAAGTGTGTTCATCACACACAGAAATATGAAGACCCCAGCTGAAGCATCTCAGACCCTATCGAAGTGTGTTCATCACACACAGAAATATGAAGACCCCAGCTGAAGCATCTCAGACCCTATCGAAGTGTGTTCATCACACACAGAAATATGAAGACCCCAACTGAAGCATCTCAGACCCTATCGAAGTGTGTTCATCACACACAGAAACATGAAGACCCCAGCTGAAGCATCTCAGACCCTATCGAAGTGTGTTCATCACACACAGAAACATGAAGACCGCAGCTGAAGTATCTCTGACCCTATCGAAGTGTGTTCATCACACACAGAAACATGAAGTCCCCAGCTGAAGCATCTCAGACCCTATCGAAGTGTGTTCATCACACACAGAAACATGAAGTCCCCAGCTGAAGCATCTCAGACCCTATCGAAGTGTGTTCATCACACACAGAAACATGAAGACCGCAGCTGAAGTATCTCAGACCCTATCGAAGTGTGTTCATCACACACAGAAACATGAAGACCGCAGATGAAGTATCTCAGACCCTATCGAAGTGTGTTCATCACACACAGAAATATGAAGACCGCAGCTGAAGTATCTCTGACCCTATCGAAGTGTGTTCATCACACACAGAAACATGAAGACCGCAGCTGAAGTATCTCTGACCCTATCGAAGTGTGTTCATCACACACAGAAATATGAAGACCCCAGCTGAAGTATCTCTGACCCTATCGAAGTGTGTTCATCACACACAGAAACATGAAGACCGCAGCTGAAGCATCTCAGACCCTATCGAAGTGTGTTCATCACACACAGAAATATGAAGACCTCAGCTGAAGTATCTCAGACCCTATCAAAGTGTGTTCATCACACACAGAAACATGAAGACCGCAGCTGAAGCATCTCAGACCCTATCGAAGTGTGTTCATCACACACAGAAACATGAAGACCCCAGCTGAAACATCTCAGATCCTATCGAAGTGTGTTCATCACACACAGAAACATGAAGACCCCAGCTGAAACATCTCAGATCCTATCGAAGTGTGTTCATCACCCACAGAAATATGAAGACCCCAGCTGAAGCATCTCAGATCCTATCGAAGTGTGTTCATCACCCACAGAAACATGAAGACCGCAGCTGAAGCATCTCAGACCCTATCGAAGTGTGTTCATCACACACAGAAATATGAAGACCCCAGCTGAAGCATCTCAGATCCTATCGAAGTGTGTTCATCACACACAGAAATATGAAGACCCCAGCTGAAGCATCTCAGACCCTATCGAAGTGTGTTCATCACACACAGAAATATGAAGACCCCAACTGAAGCATCTCAGACCCTATCGAAGTGTGTTCATCACACACAGAAACATGAAGACCGCAGCTGAAGTATCTCTGACCCTATCGAAGTGTGTTCATCACACACAGAAACACGAAGACCCCAGCTGAAGTATCTGAGACAATTCTGCCATTATTTCTGTCTTTCTGTGCTTTACTCCCCCCATGTTACTCATATGATGTTATTATTTTTGTGGAACAAAATTAGAAAATCTGAACATACTGAAATTACGTAAATTATCCTGAAATCTGTTCATAATCTCATTATTCATTCCACATGTTCAGACTGAATTTCAGATCTATGTATCAGATCTATGATCAAGACATTTTCACCAAAATTAAGCTGTTTTTTGTTCTTCGCACAACTCTCTGTAAACCTAAGTGACTGTGACTGTGACTGTGTGCAAGTGGGGAAAAGATAATCACGTTAGACATTTAAAGTCTTGATGTGGCTGTACTAGAGCAGGTTTTCCTGCTTGAATGCTGATTATTCCTAATATTCCCCATTAGTGCAGCTCCGCTCTCCCCAGTCTGCCCCTAACTCTGTTTAGTTCCTGTCTCTATGAAGCCCCTCCTCTTCTGTAAAGCACACGAAACACAGATTAACATGGACAACCGAAGACCTTCTTGTGGACAGGTCTGGGAACAGTGTTGTGGGACGAGGGAAATCCACTGAACTATGGCATTTTCCACTCACTGGTCCTAGTTTAGTCTCAGGACCCGTGAATTCAAGCGAGTTATTGAAGCACAATTACAGCCAAATATCCTCCAGCATGGACGAGCCGCCAAAGACTGCATGAGCTATAAACAGCTGAAGACTCTCAACATGAATGGGGCTATTTGAGCTATAAACAGCTGAAGACCTGTGGTCCAGATCCTGTGGCCAGCTTCACAGCTCTGTGTTTTAATCACACAAACAATGCCCATGTTGGCCCAGGTCGGTGGATGAATGTTTCTGGCCTGCTTTATAAGACAATGATTAAACTGCCAGCCTCGAGCAGGACTTGAGCTCCATTCATCTTACGCTCCCTTTAGACTGACTGTCATGACACCGGTTCCACACGGAAAGACCTCAAGCTTGAATAAACGGCCCTCAGTGGACCGTAAGTGCTGTGGGTCTGAAGACACGACACTAAAGAACATGTCAAAGTATATTTCCATATTTCCTAAGATGAACCCTGGCTTTTTCTGCCCAGATTAGCATTAGTGCTGCTTGAGAAGGTTATATCATTGTGATAGTTTATGTTTCTTTTATTTTAGGAAACAAAACAAAATGAAAAATGAGTAATTGAATGCTAAAGTTTCATCACTCTTATAACAGTCGCTCTTAACACAGTGAATGTGAAACGTCCATCACACAGAACAGTTCAGGAATCTGCAAACTATGGGGGAAATTTGGGATGTGGTTTAGTTTAGGCTTACAATCAGGACCCTTCAACATAAATGTTATTCACTTATCATTTCCCATAGGGATACAGTTAGGAATACATTTTCAAAGGGGAATGTTGTTCCTGGATCTTCAAAATATGTTTTGAAGGGAACACAAAAGAAAATGTGTCAGCAAGACGCGACACAACACAGACCTGAAGTTATCATGGTTGTCTGGGATGCTGTGCTCTTTTCAGATTCATTTCTATGTTATTCCTAATTTCAAATGACTTAATGACTCTCTAAAGTCCTTTCAGTGTTTGCTTCAGTTATATTAGTGTTCAGTTCCAGGTATCCAGACTCATATCTGGCATAGAGTGTGTTAATAGGCCACAGAATGATGAATAATATCAGCAGACCATACCTCTGTTTCCCAGACGAGCTGATCACTGCTCAGTGGCTGAATCCTTCCGGAATGGACTGGGCTGTGGTTCTCACTCCTGTTAATGAACTGTGTGTGGACAGAAACCGATGAAGAATGAATGTGAAGCACAACCAATAACAGGGAACCCAAAATCATGTTTCAATTTCAAATGCAAATGTGTTTTGTTCCAGCAGCCAGTGGTTCTTGACATCTACAGCTGACCCCCAACCCTTAACCCTAACCCCAACATAGGGGCAGAAGAACTGGATGTCCCTTATAATCAATGGGGGGGGGGGGGGTTTCCTGCTCGAGAAACACAGGACCTGCCGTGTTCGAAATCATAAGAAATAAAGTTGGTAATCCTAAAGTGCCTTAAAATAACACAGCAGACATGTTTTCACAGACATTTTTTCATTACTAATGCTCATGTCATTCCATCACCTTTGAAAATACATGAACATAGAAAAACATCACATGTAAACAACCAGCTTCAAAAATTTGAAGATTCATTAAAATTTCACACATGATTTCTCATAGGGAAAACCGAGTAAATGAGAGCCTGGAGGGAGTGAGAACCAGAGGAATGCAGGAAACCACTTTCATCAAGAAAGAGGAGCATTTGACAAACAAGATAAAAAATATAAATGTTTTAACTCATTACACATATAAACAGTGTTGCACAGAAAGATATTCACAGAGTCTTTGTGCTGTTCTTCAGGGAAATCATTAGCATGGCAGTTTGCTATAATTTCCTCTGTGTGTCAGTTCTCAGACCAGCCTTGAGAAACGAGAGTTTATCCCACAGTTCTTCCACAGTCATCCCAACCTGTTCGATAGTTTCCAACACAAATAAGACAGAAGATGACACGCACACGCATGTGCGCGCACACACACACACACACACACACACACACACACACACACACACACACACACACACACACACACACACAGTCAGCACAACCAACTGAGGGGGAATTCACCAAGACTGCACCACAGGTTCGTGGAAGATGTATAGAGCGACACCGGTTGTGTTTCCTGTGCTGCGGGTCAGCTGTGAGTGTTGAGCTGTGGAGGATTATGAGCATCAGAACAATCCCTTCCCTGCACTCACTGCTAGATCAGCTCTTTAATGTACCGTCTTTAATAATGCTCTTCTACGTTTGATGAACAAAAAAGTGTATAAGGACATGTATGCAAGGTTAGATAGTAAAGAAGGTGAGAGGGATGTGTATCAGTTGGCGAGGCAGAGGGATAGAGATGGAAAGGATGTGCAGCAGGTTAGAGTGATTAAATGTATGAGAGGAGTAGGACAGGGGTAAGGTGTGCCGTAGGTGAGACAGAGGACTTCAAGGTGAAGGTGGGACTGCATCAAGGATCGGCTCTGAGGCCCTTCTTGTTTGCGGTGGTGATAGACAGGCTGACAGAGGAGGGCAGACAGGAATCTCCATGGACTATGATGTTTGCGGATGACATTGTGATCTGTAGTGAGAGTAGGGAGTAGCTGGAGGAAAGTCTAGAGAGGTGGAGGTTTGCTCTGGAGAGAAAAGGAATGAAGGTTAGTCGCAGCAAGACAAAATACATGTGTGTGAATGAGAGAGAACCAAGTGGAACAGTGAGGTTTCAGGGAGAAGAGGTAAAGAAGGTGCAGGATTTTAAGTACTTAGGGTCAACAGTCCAGCGCAATG
>NC_090186.1:108943-111443 GCF_024679245.1 Pseudorasbora parva
CCAGCGCAATGGGGAGTGTGGAAAATGTTTTGGACATGTTCAGAGGAAGGAGAGTGAATATATTGGTAAAAGGATGCTGAGGTTAGAGCTGCCAGGCAGGAGGTCAAGAGGAAGACCAAAGAGGAGGTTTATGGATACAGTGAAGGAGGACATGAAGGTAGTCGGTCTGAGAGAAGAGGATACAGAGGATAGGACTGGATGAAGGCAGATGATTTGCTGCGGCGACCCCTGAACGGAAAAGCCGAAAGAAGAAGAAGAAGATAAATAACGGACAAATTCAAATGTTTACGTGCTTTTATTTTAATTTGTTTGAGCGGTGATGAAATATATTGCTCTTGTTAATACTTGCCAGCATTTTAAAGAAATACAAGTCTAGAAATGCATCCAAATAACAGCAAAGCGCAACCGTACGATCCCCTGCAGTGGTCAAAAATGGTTATAAACAGTGAATTTTGAAGTGATATATTCTTGAAAACTCAGAGATGTGGATTCGGACAACTAAATCACCACAGGACCTTGGTGTTTGTCAAAAGCAGTAGGTAATTCGGCGGGGGATTTTTACGTGGTTGGTGGGAAACGGACGGCAATGAAATCACTGACTAGCCCCTGTAATTGATGGCAATACCTTCGGACCCCATGGGAAACAATTACCGTCCGAAAAGGGCTTCAGCCAACTCCTTCACCACTAATGAAGCGAGCTGGAAAATTAAACTTTTCCAGAATTCACCCTGTTGAATTCACCAACTATTGCTCAGGCATTAACTTCTGGATATTCATCAGTGGTGCCACAACGGAATGAATGGTTTCATTCGCATCTTTCTCCGCCACCATTACTGAACTACAACTCAAAATAGCGCATGATATCAACGTCATCATTCTCAGCCACTCCCTCTGTTCGCTGATTGGACCGGTAAAAATTTGTTCGGAGAAAACCTAAGCATACACCGCAGTCCTGAAGGAAAATTACAATTGAGCAGAAGTATGAAGGAGAGCAGAGCCAGGCTACTTTGAACTGCCATTGTGTATGAAATGTGCTATACACATATAAACTTGCTTTAAAATGCTTAAGCTTGTTAAAGGCTGGATCAATGTTTAATCCTTCATCAGTGGGAAGAAATCATTCTGAAAGAGACTCCTCCGATACGGTTTGGTGTCATTGTATGTGCAGACTCTTCTATGCTTTATATTTAGAATAATGTTTTAGAACTGTATCAATTTAAAACAAGCCAACTTTACTGAGAAATCAGACGTGTTTGTGCTGAAAACTGTACTGCGGTGATTTGCAAGATTTACATAACAAGATTTACTACATTCTGGATTATGCAACTATTTGGTGAATTACCCCTGAATGGCACTGACTCTTCACCTGTTCTGGATATGGCAAGGCGAATAACAATAACAGTAAAAAAAAACACCATGTCATGCAGGATGGAGCATATAGCCTGTTGGGCCCTATACAGTACTCTCCATCACCAAGTCAGAGCCTTTGCTTCCGGGCCGGTCCTCGTCCTCATCGCACTGCAGGAGCATGCCATTCACTGACCGGCTGCGTTTGGTCCAGATACTGCTGATCCGCCGTGGATACGAGCACAGCGCCGGAGACCGCTTCGAGTCGCCCATGTCCAACGAATGGCTCCTCTTGGGTTTAGAGTCCAGAGGCAACATGAGCTTGCTAATGCGTGAGTCGAGTGTCCGGCCCAGCAGAGGCTCAGTGTCAGACGGGTCCGGTGGGGCCGAAGAACTCGCAGGGCATCCGGACCGGTCCTGGCCCCGCAGCTCCAGAGACGTGAAGGCCCCGAGCAGCTGGTCCAGGTTAGCGCGGGGCTGGGGAGGCGCGGACCTCCAGATGTGGGCCAGGGCACTGTTGGGGCTGTAGGAGGGGGCATCTCCTGAACCTGAGGAGGAAGAGGAGGAGGAGCTGCTCTGGAAAGAGCCAGCCTTGAATTCGACCACTTTGTCCAGCAGGGTCACTTTGGGCCTGGGCAGAGGCACCCCGTTCTGCCCCAGCCGTCCTCCATTGGACTGAGAGTAGGTTTGGCTGATGTCGCTCAGCTTGACGGGGGCTTCGCCGCTCCCTCCACCGGCCTTGTAGCGCAGCATCAGGATCCCGATGAACACCAGCAGCGTGGCCACGATCACGCCGCCCACCACCAGGATCATGGTTCCGCCCAGCAGCTGACCGTGCAGATTCTGGCACAGCGGGTACTGGTCCTGGGTGAGGAACTGCACACACCCCACCGCGCTGGTGGCCGTGAGCATGGTGGCGGAGTCGTCCCAGGCCGCCAGAACACACAGGTCATAGCGAGTCCCAGACACCAGGCTGGTGATGTGGAAGGCCGAACTGGAAGGAGGAATCATCCTGAGGACACACAAAAACACACTCATCATTCACACTTCACATCAGAAGATCATGTGAATGACTGAATTAACCAACCTGGTCTCATTTGCAAAATGTATCTGTGGTTAAAGAAAACTTATGGCATGGATAAATTGTCTAAAA